>NW_015164204.1:198600-252954 GCF_001447785.1 Gekko japonicus
GAGGGTGATGGCTGACCCAGGTCATTGCAGCTTCTCTTGTTCGCTGGATTATATGGCCAAAAGCCAGCTGCGCTGAATGAGACTGCATACCAAATTTTTTGTCCTGCAAGACCTCATTAGGACTACAAGGACAGCCAAGTGTGAGCTTACTTTGATAGGCTAGAATCCAGGTATGTCTGGGCCAATCAAAGGCTGCTGGACCACTAGGGAACTTTTATTTATTTACTGACTTCATTTATACCCCACCTTTCTCCCCAATGGGGACCCAAAGCAGCTTACATCATTGTCCTCTCCACCATTTTCTCCTCACAACAACCCTGTGAGGACGGGTTAAGCTGACAGTGTGTGACTGGCCCAAGGTCACTCAGCTAGTTTCCGCGGCAGAGTGAGGATTTGAACCTGAGTCTCCCAAATCCTGGTTTGACACTGTAGCCCCTACACCATGCTGCACTTCAGTTTTCTGAAAGTTTCCAGGCACCGTGTTCTTCCAGCAAATGCAAACAAGGACAGTCCCGAAATGTGGGGGAGGGGTTGGTATTTTTTTGTACGTGTGTGTGTGCCTGGAAGTCGTGGTTGATTTCTGGCGACCCCTAGTGGGGCTTGGATGTTTCAGAGAGGTGTCTTGCCTGCCTCTGTGTCCTGGCCCTGGCATTCCTTGGAAGTCTCCCATCCAGGGTCGGCCCTGCTTAGCTTCCGAGATCTGACGAGATCGGGCTTGCCTGGGCTATCCAGGCCAGGGCTCAAAATGTAGGCTTTGAGTGGGTCTGGCAAGAGAAAGAAGTTTGCATCGCAGGCTCTGGAAGAACCACCCCCTCTCACACTCTGCTCCGTATCCAACACCCCTTCCAACCTCCTTCCTCCTTTTGCTTCCATAGATGGTGAACAAGGTTGGGGCAGAGGGAGAGGCATTCCCCTGGTTTGTGTGACACTCATCAAATTGGGCATCCTGGCTACAGCACTGGGGGTTTTATTGTGAAATCCTGTGCACACACACCCCACTGAGTTTTCATTTCCTAGGCACAAATGCAAGTGTCACTCACCATGCGAAAGCGGAGCCAGTCCTGGTGGCAATAAGGAAGGGCTCCGTCAAATTCCAGGGGCAGCTTTGCGCTGTCAATGTGCTTGTGGAGGGATTTCATGGAGGTCAGAAGCTCCACCTGAGGAGAAAGGGACATGTGTGTCACAGCCCTGGAAAGAAGACTGGGAGAAAAGAGGAGGCCTGAGACAGCTTGCACTCGCTTGCCCTGAGACAAGGGCTTGCAGGGGGACATGATGACTCGACTGGGGGAATGCAAGGACTACACAGCAGACAAGTTACCTGAACTGTCTATCCTGCCTAAGTTCCCATGATGTGCAAGCAGGAGGCCATGAAGACAAGGAACCGCACGGGGGGGGGGGGGATCTAATCCAGCAATTTCAATGTTCTGTTTGTTCCCACTTAAGGTGGCCCACTTGGTATTCTGTAGTGGCTCCCGTCTTGTGGAACAGGCTCCTGAGGAAGTGATAGGGCACCATCTTGACAAGCTTCTAGCTGTATTCTTCATGAGGGTTTTCAGGAGGTCTCACCCGAGCCCTTCCTGACTCCACACCTCCTATCGACCCTGGAACCCGGCGGAAACCACCTTCCCTCCGTCAGGGATGACCAAGACAAAGAGGGGGCCACCAAGGCTCCCAGGGGGCACCTGGGGAGAAGTCCTGGGGATGCCCACCTTTTGGAACCCGGCGGAAACCACCTTCCCTCCATCAGGGATGACCAAGACAAAGAGGGGGCCGCCAAGGCTCCCAGGGGGCAGCTGGGGAGAAGTCCTGGGGATGCCCACCTTCCGGCGCCAGCCCACAGATGAGCCATTGCGAGGATTCCCCAAGGGCCCCAGGACCCTCCCTTCCTGTCCTGCCCGCGGCTGTTCCACGACCAAAGGAGGCTGTGGGGGTTGGGGAACCCGTTGGCCCCTCCGCAGAGGACCCAACTGTGAGGCAGAAGGGTGGGGCGAGTTCACAGTGGGCCCTGCTGGAGGTGGTTGTAACCCCATGGCTCAGCTGTTTTAAGACTTGGGCGGCGGGGCGGGCCAGGGGGAAGGGAGACAATAAAGAGTGGAAAGGCAGTAACCAGGGAGGATTGTCAGAACCCTATGAGCTGGAAAGCAAGGAGGAAGCTGCGGGCGCCAGCCCTATCCAATCCTGCGCTCCCCAAAAGGGGAAAGGCTACTGAGAGGCGTGCAGTAACCCTCTCAGTCGGTGTATCTGAGGTGACGCCTTGCTCCATTTACCCATCTCCTCAACCTGGAACCTTCCCGCCACCCCAACCCTCGCCAGGCACAGCTATTGTCTGACAAGGGCTTTGAACAGGATTTAAGCAGCAGGCATTTTCTTGGGGGGGGGGGGTAATTAGGGCTTCATTCGATTTCATCTATTTTAAATTTGGGGGATTGGAAACTGCCTTGAGCCACAAGGGAAGGGTGGTGCATAAATATTTCAATAAATTTTTAAACAGAGGTCAGAGATTCACATTAGTTAAAAACAAAAATGAGGCTTTTACAGTCTAAACTTCAACAATTTCTGCAGGGAGGACACCAAGGAAAAAGTGAGGCCAGGATGACAAACAGCAACTGCAAACCAGTGCAGCTACCGTTTACTCTTGGCATTCAGTCAGGGGTGAGGACTAAATCAACAGCGATTGAGGCAAATGCCAGAGACTGACCTTGGCATCTTCCGAAGGCAAGCTCTGAACTCAAGGACAAAGCTGAAACACACCCATAATTAGTATTTATACCTTCCTCTCCCGCACCCAGGGCTGGATCCAGATCTGTGGGCCTGCCTATTAGTTCAGAGGGAAGCTGGCCTGTGCTGAGAGTCAGGCTTTGCTCGTGCTGAGACCCAGATGCAAAGTCAAAGACACGACAAGAGTTCAGGGAGAGCCCTGCACATTCCAGGTTTGGTTGGGAGGAGCCAAGAGAAAGAGAATGTGTGGCAACAGGGAGAAATGCCTCAGTGAGGGAAGGGATGCTAGGAGAAAAACCGACAAGAGGCCAAGGTCTCCTTCAGAGCTTGACCCAGAGAGGACAAAGCAAGGCCTGGCTGCAATAGGATTCCTCATTCTGTGGAAATGTTGCCGTTAGGGATGGCTTTTTCCCTGATCCAGTTCAGGAGGGAGAGAGGCTGCCTTTGCTTTGCCTGCAAGGCTGCCTTTGCTTTGCCTGCCCTATTTACAGACCCCAGAGAGAGTGGAAAGAAAACGGGGACGGGGACAGGGTTTAGGGGCCTGTGGTAACATCCACCAGGCATTCGGCTTCCTTTCCCTCCCTCAGCCTTATTTGTCCTCATGCACAAACCCAACCCCTGCCTACTTACCTCCATGGGGTCAGCATCAGCAGAAGTAAAGGGAGCTGGTGAGAGTGGCTACTCGGCTCCTTCCAGCATCTCTCCAGCTAGGAAATGGCAGCTTGCCCCAAAGGCCTCTTGGGCAGTCTCCTATTTCCTGCTGGGAGGGGCACGGGAGGGAAGGGATTGCTGACTCTTTCACCCTCGCTTTAGAAAAGCTAGCAGGGCTCAAAGGAATATGCTCTCCACCCGTCTATGGAGGCCCCTCTCAGCTAAACGTAGGGGTCACCTCAGAGACCCTGCCCATTGCAGGGGCCTCTAGGGTGATCTCAGTAAGAGCTGATGGGCCAAGCATCTATAGATGGTGTGTGTATGGGGGAGGTCCCCTGCTGGGTCTATGGGCCCTCAGCAGATGTCCAGCCAAACCAACCCCAACACTGGCCCTGGGCAGGAGCATCAGGTGTCATTCATGCCTTACTGCATTGCAGCAGTTGCTTTATGGCAGCTTTGCCACTGGCTGCAACAGACCACTTTCCATTTGAGCCAGTTTGGCTACAATCTTCTGCAGTGCTCTGGAGGGATTCTAGGGCCCAAAATTCTACGTAGATTGAGAGGGGGGATGTTTAGTAAATATTTTATAGTTAAACATAGAAGTGTCTGTTTTGTTGATTTCACAACACAAGAATACTCAGACATACACACCCAGTATAATGTTCCATGCATTCCTTTCTGCCTCTCTATGGTTCACTGCAAGATAATGTGCAGGATCATGCGCAGTTGAGTTAAATCTGTCCAGTTTTTAGGGCTGGGTAGCGAAGGTCTACATGATAGCCGTGCTAATACTTCAAATTCCTGGGGTTTCTCAGGCCCTGATCATGCACGCTGGTGTTGCCAAGAAGCCCCGGGAACCTGCCCTCAGGCCCTCCCTCAGCCCCCCTTGGCACAGCTGAGCAATCTTAAAGCGATCGTGGGCCCTCCCTCATGTCACTGGGTTGTCAGGTGCAACTTTAAAAACCCTGCCCTAGAAGACAAAGTTTCTGTCCGTGATCATCTTCAGCGCTACAGCAGATGGGAGGAAATGACCTGGATATAGACCCAGAAGTAAAGTCCAGGCCAACTGGCTGGAGGCAACCTGGTGCAGCAATGCAGAGCATTCTGCCTCTCTACCTTTCCCATGCCAGGCCAGGCCAGAGTCAGGAGAGGAGAACAAGGCCTTAATCCAGGGGTGTCAAACATAAGGCCCGGGGGCCAGAACCAGCCTGTCCAGGGCTCTTACCCGTCCTGCAAGCAACTGGTATGTATGGAAATATAATGTACTCTCCCTTTTATGGTATCCCTTGGGGGGAAAACTAGTCTTGCATATGATTAAATACAGTTATTGGGGATTTTGTGGGCTCCCAAGTAAATCAATTGCTTTCACTCTTAGGAATCTCCCATCCTTTGGTTCCTTCTGGAAAGGCACACCTGTGGATTTTGCCAGGGAGGACAGCTTGCAGCCTAAGTGAAAAGATGGTTCTGGGGCACACGACTGTTCTGAGGATGCTGGGCTGGCAGGAAATGCACTAAATCCCAATCCCAGCATCCAAGTCCAGTAGCACCTTAAAGAACAAGATTTCCAGAGTATGAGGGTTTAAGCTTTCAAGAATCAAAGCTCCTTATATAAGGTATCTGGTGAAGCCACTGGACTCAGATCTTGCTCTTCTACGACAGACCATTACAGCTCCCCACCTGAAACTACCCCAGTGGCCATTTCACAGGCACAAGGCTGCTGCTAATTCTGATCTGCAGCTCAGAGACCCAAATTCTGCACCCACTGCTCATTTCTATAGTTCTCAGGGCCAAACTATATAGTATGATTTCTAACATGTCACAGCTGGGGTGTGGTTGGGGGGAAAGACAGCTGGGTCCGCGTTCCCCACACTTTCCCTGCAGCCACACCGCAATTGTGATCCGTTAGAAAATCATGACACCTAGTTCAGCATGCTTTGCGGTGAACTTTACATTTTGGGCTTTTGCAGAACTGAGCTGGGTTCAGATTCCCTCTGGGGTTGGGACGACTGGCCAGAAGCCATGGGGGGGAGGAGCAGGCTGCCACCTGTGGAGGCCACCTGTTCCATCGGCTTGTCCAACAGATCCTCAAAAGTGTTTCAAGGTTAAGAACCTGCATAAAGAAGAACACAAGAAACCTAAAGGTCCTTGGACTCCACGTTCTGTGCCAAACATCAGCCAGCTTTTCAACATAAAGACCTGCTGGGGCAAGCAGGCCTAAAGAAGGCACAGTGATTCACGTACAGCCTGCTCAGATGCGGAAGAGGAATGAATGGTTCCAGTACCTGCAGAGAAGCTGGTCTCTCTGTCCGGAAGGTGACGTCTTTCTCAACGAGCAAAAGGACAGTGTGGATGCAGTGAGGGACAGCATCCTGCAAGGGTAAGAGCAGATCTGAGTGCCAGCTGTGGCGCCAGGAAACAGCTTTCACTTACGCACGGCCTGACAGGGGTCACTGGCTGGCCGCTGATGTTCGCAGCAGATTTCCCCCCTCCCCGCTCTGTTGCCCTTCTCACATTTTCAAACAATACAAGCTCTGCTTTCTTTGAAAAGGGGACAGGTGCCTTTGGAGAGTGGCCAGGAGTCTCGAGGCCAGGCACCTTGCGCAGGAGGCAGGTTCCTCCACACCCCAACATTCTTAACAACTTTGTTCAAGAAGAATGCGACTCCTGCCCCAAGCAGTGACAGTCGGGCCAGAGTGAAGAGCCCTGGGGACAAGGGACAGGCAGAATCAAAGAAACCCTGGGCACAGTCTACCTGTCAAGACATAAGGAAGTCTTAATGGTTGCAGCTTTCACTGGAAGAAACCTGGGAACTGTGAATTTCTTCCCATAAGGATTGGAATTGCAGTACTAGCAAAGGGGAAGCTTAAGTCACTCCTTCTGTCTGTCAAGAAGAGGCTGGACGAATATTTGTCAGAGATACTCTAGGCTGGTCCTGCATTGAGCAGGGGGTTGGACTAGATGGTCTGTATGGCCCCTTCCAACTCTGTGATCCTATGATTCTGTCTCTGTCTGTCTGTCTGTCTCTCTCTCTCTCTCTCTCTCTCTCTCTCTCTCTCTCTCTCTCTTTCTCTCTCTCTCTCTCTCTCTCTCTCACACACACACACACACACACACACACACACACACACACACACATCTGGCTTCTTTAAGCCTCAGGAGGGAAAAAGTATAGGCACAATACAGGAATTGTGCTCGCTTCGGCAGCACATATACTAAAAATACAGGAATTGTATTCTGTTATTACTACTGGGGAGGCCAAGGCCAATTTACACATCAAAAAGTGCTTGTGTTCCCCCTCAGGTCCAGGTGACAGACATAGCCTGGGAGTTTGGTGCTCAGAACTTGAGACCCAGACTGGGACTGCAGCATGTGTGGACGCTATTTGTCCCAACCTGAAGCAGCCCAGGGAGGCACCATTTGTCTTCAGTACATGCAAAGACAAACAGGGGTGTCTTCCACACAGTGCCTTGAGAATGGCCCAGTTGAATGCCCTCTCTTTTCTCTGATACTTTCTGAGGAAAACAATGAGATCAGCAGAAGGGCAGTCTTTAAGCCTCAGGAGGGAAAAAGTATAGGCACAATACAGGAATTGTGCTCGCTTCGGCAGCACATATACTAAAAATACAGGAATTGTATACTGTTATTACTACTGGGGAGGCCAAGGCCAATTTACACATCAAAAAGTGCTTGTATTCCCCCTCAGGTCCAGGAAAACAATGAGATCAGCAGAAGGGCAGGCGCTGTGAAAGCCTCCCTCTCCCCTGGTCTCCCTCATGCCAGCACCACCAGGCCGCTGGAGGATAGAGCTGCCCCTGAAGGTCACCCCGGCAACTGGCCATCCACTCCTTCATGCAGATGCATGGACAAATGGGACTGGCCAGGCCTGGAACTCTGCAAGCCAGTGAAAAGAAACTGAGGCAGGCTGGAAAAGCTGGAGAGTGGCCTGAAGGAGAGGGCATGGGTGCCAGTTACTTGGGCTGTCTGAACACAGCCCGACAGGGGAAGCCACTGGCAAAAGGCCTCACCTGCAGTACAGCCAAGGCTTTAAAGAGGGCTGGTACCGGAGAACATCGCCGAGCATCAACCAGAATGGTTAGGCCCAGACTCTGGCACTCAGGCCTGGAAACCAAAAACAATTTGATTAATTATTTTTATTTACTTCCTTTATATACCACAGTTCATCCCAATGAGGACCCCAAGCAGTTTACATCATTTCCCTCTCCATCGTTTTACCCTTACAGCAACCCTGTGAGGTAAGTTAGGCTGAGAGTCTGTGACTGGCCCAAGGTCACCCATCAAGCTTCCATGCCACCAGTGGGGATTCGAACCTGGATCTCCCAGATCCTAGTCCGACACTTTAACCACTACACCATGCTGGCTCTCATTCATCAAAACCCAAGCACGCTGTTCCAGAGAGATCCTCCCGCAGCAACCCCAAAGCAGCAGCGATCAGCAAATCAATCAGCTGGTCCTCTTTTCCTAAGCCTGCCATCTCTCTGCAGCTTCCTCTCTTGGTCTGCTTGACACCCTCACGCTATTGGGAGCAGTACATCCCAGTTCTATCTCCACCTTGCCAACTAAAAACTGGCCCTTCCGATGACTGAAGGGCCACAAGAAGAACCCAGCTTGGCTTATATAGAGAGTTTCCAACTTCAGGTTGGGAAATTCCTAGAGATTTGAGGATGGAACCTGGCGTTTGGGGAGGGGAGGGACCTCAAATGGGTATAATGCTATTATCCACCCTCCCTCCAAAGCAGACGTTTTCTCTAAGGGAACTGATCTCTGTACTCTGGAGATCAGTTGTAATTCTGGAAGACCTCCAGGCCTCACCTGGAGGTTGGCAATCTAATTGTATAGTAGCCCCAACACCTACGGGCAGGTTTAGGGCCTGAAAGGGGCTAGTGCAGGACTGTTGTGGTTCAGTAAAATTCAGCTCAGGTTCTCTCATGCCAGCTCTACACCAAAGTTCCAAATGGCTCAGCTCAGACACTGCATTGAAATCATGGTTTAATTAAACTAACCGGGGTTATCACAACTGTCTGAAGGTGGGCCACTCCTCTAAGATGAGCTAGGTTCTATCAAACTGGGATCTGGAGCTGGTTCATTAACCACAGTTAGTCTTAATGATGGCTGCAAGCAATGTATAAATGCAGAAATCCTGGTTTAATCCTGTTTCAGTCTTGGCCTGTTTTCCAGCTCCCCCCCCGGCTACAAAGAGAATGCAACGAAACCAGTATACTTGCTGAGGCAAATCAGGATATGAGCAATATCCTGCTTTCCAAAGCTAACCATAATTTTTAAAAAGCCATGGTTTCTCATGATATCTGAATTCAATTAAAATCTGCCATGGCTTTTGATGTATTTTGCCCATCATGACAGAGCACCTGCAATGGCCAGGAGGTGGGGGGGGGCAGGTTATGTATGCACGGCCAACAACAGCAACCAATTATTCCTTACGGGTCTCAAACAAAAGCAGTGCAGTGCAAACAATCAAAAACAAACCCAGCCCTGCAGGCATGTGCTGTAAAACCAACAGATGCCCCCACACTGTGTGGCTGCAGCACCTGATGGCTGAACCCCATGGTACATTTTTCTCAGGTATGTCTCTGGGTCAGGTCAATGGAACAGTAGTGGGGGTTACAAACTACCCATGAATACACGGGCCCAATCTGGATCAGAACCACAGATCATGGGAAGAGGCAACATAAATCTTCCCCTTGTCAACACGCTCTGAACCAGAAATGGCCTTTCAAGCAGGGGTCATTTCCTGCAGGAGCGCACAGGAGCGGAGCTCCGGCAGTAAAGAGCCTAGGGGGCGGGCACATGCAACAAGCCTCACCCCCTGCTCCCAGCAGCCCTCAGTCAGAGCAAGAAGCAGCCAGGTCAGTTGCAGAGCCCCCCTCCCTGCCCCCCCCCGGTCCAAAACAGTCCAGTGGCACCTTTAAGACCAAGTTTTATTCAGGCACAAGCTCTCCCTCCTCTGCAAGGACAGATCTGCATGTCCCCCCCCCCAATAGCTAGCAATCCAAAAGAGTCCAGTGGAGCCTGAGTGGTGGGTGTTGCCTTCTGACACACTTCCAGTGATGTCAGTGATGTGGCATATGCAAACAAATTATGCTAATGAGTTATGCTAATGAGCTCCTGCACCTCTTTTTCTACGAAATGACCCCTGCTTTCAAGTAACTACTATTTTCCCTGTTGGGTAAAACAGCCCATCCATACACATTAAGTTTCTTCAGCAGTGAAAACGTTGGCTTCCTGAGGCCATTTGAAGTCAAGAAAATGGTGTGGGGGAGGGAAAGTGTAAGCCTCCTATCCCTGTGTACTGTAGTTGTGATCCAGATCTTTGGGATGCCTGTAACTCCCAGAACACCTCTGTTGATCGGATCCAAGGACATATCTGGGGAAAATGTCTTGTGCAACTGAGCCCTAAATATGGGTCCACATGAATCAATGTGTCAGAGGTTTGGGGGGCGGGGGCGGCAAAAGGGAAAGTCTGTGATGTGTGAATGGGAGCTCATTCACATACGCAAGCCCCCTCTGGATGCTGCAGCCACCAAATGTGGAATGTGCATGTGTGGCTGCCACCTGCCGAGGCCTTATGAACACACTCCCGGAGATGCTGAGAGATCATTCCTCTCTAAATTGCATCATTGCTGCTCACTGTGGATCTGTTGCTCTTCTCTCTCTCTCTCCCCCACACGAAATGGTCCCACAAACCTGAGAGTGCTGCGCAAATACAGGAGGAGGCGTGTCAGCTCACTGGCATTGCAGTGTGGGTTCAGCCAAACTGTATTCCTCATTGTGATTATGATCACAGCGTGCCCGGACTTGTCTCTTGTGCCTGAAAAATAGGGATTTGGTTTTCAAGTAGCTGGATGAGCTAGCTCTCCTTGTGCACAGGTTTCCTCTGGGAAATGCTACCCATGGTCATAAACTGGCAGAAACGCTTGGCAGTAAGCAAATGCCCCATGCCTCCTAACCAACAAACAGCCAACCAGTGGGGTTTTGCCTTGAAGGAGGACATCCCATCCATGCCCCCACTCCATGCCACATCCAAAGCAAAGCCTCTTAACAAACAGAAGAGCAGCTGTGCTGGATCAGACCAGTGTGGTGCATCTGGCCTAGCATCTCATTTCACAGAGTGGCCAACTAGATACCCCTAGAAGGCCTACAAGATAGGCATGGAGGCCAAAGCCTCCCCAGGTATTCAGACGGTTACTGCCTCTGAACATGTAAATTACTTGCCTAATGAAAAAGTGTTTCCTTTTATCTGTCTTGAATCTACTAATCATCAACTTCATCAAGTGCCTGTGAGCTCCAGTGTTATAGATGCTCGATAAATTTCTATCATGTCCAACTAAATTATATTTTTTCCTAAAGGCCCAGACTCAATCCATTTCCCCATAGGGAAGGGGCGCCAACCCTTCAACCATTTGGGTTGTCCCTTTTCTGCACTTTTCTCAGTAACCAGAACTGTCTACAGTATTCCAAATGAGAACACAATATAGGTCCATACAAAGTCTGTATAATACTGGCCATCTTATTTTCAATCTCTTTCCTAGTAAGCCCTAGCATATTCAGAGTCAACATTTCCAGCCAGCTATCCCCCAAGATCTTGTTCTTGGCCACTCAGTACCTGTTCAGACCCTTCGGTGTCTTGAAAAGCCCCAAGTCAGAAGAGGCTCTTGCACGGTCCTCAGAAATAACCTCAGGATAAGTAGGCTTGGGGGGGATCACTTGAGTTTTCTCCTCCTACAACCTGGGCTGGGTGTGCTCCACGTGTCTGTAGGGTTCCCTCCAAAATGTTGCATCTCGTATCTAGTGAACCATCCCCAGAAGCTCATTTTTTTTAAAAGCAACCAACTCTCAAGACTGCAGCCCAAAAACAGAAAACATAGGTGCAGTCTAGAGTTGCCAGGTCTGGGTTGGAAAATACCTGGAGAATTTGGGGGTGGAGCCAGGAGAGGGCGGGGTTTGGGGAGGGGAAGGGCCTCAGCCAGGGGTCTTTTGGGGCTGGAGTGTGCCGGAGCACCGCTTCAGCAGCCCGCATGGTGGTAAACGCTGCCCCCAGCTCTCTGTGCTGAAAGCGCTGCAGCCGGGGGAGGCCTGAGAGCCCCGCCTCCGGGTGCCCCAAGCCCGCGCAGAAGCGCTGCAGTTTGGGGGAGGCCCGGAGAGCCCCGCCCCCAGGTACCCCGAGCCCGCGCAGAAGCGCTGCGGCTCCAGGGACGCCCGGAGAGTCTCGCCCCCGGGTCCCCTGGGCCCACGCAAAAGCGCTGTGGCTCGGGGGACGCCCTGAGAGCCCTGCTGCCGGCTTCCCCAACCCCCGCCGAAGCGGTAAGTAGATGATCCGTGGGGGGTGGGGGTGGCAGGGGCTTGATGGGGGGTGGTTGGAGACCCTTCTCTTCCTTCCTTCCTCTCTTTTCCTTTTCTCTTTTCTCTTTCTTTCCCTCTTTCCTCTCTTTTTATCCCCTTTCCTTTCTTCTTTCCATCTCTTCCTTTCCCTCTTTCCTTCCTTCTTTCCTTCTCTCTACTCTCTCTCTTTCTTTCCCTCTTTCCTCCTTCTGTGGCCCAACTCTAGTGAGAAGGGGTTTAAAGTTTAAACCCCTTCTCTCTTCGCTCCCCCCCCCACAGGCCAGCTGGGGAAGGGAAGGGGGGGCTTTTGAAGATGCCTCCCCCCCTTTTGCTTCCCCTTCTGACAGCACTTCCGGTGATGTCAGGGGGCGTGGCATATGCTAATAGCCTGGTAGCTCATTAGCATGCCATATGCTAATGAGCTCCTGCAGCTCTTTTTCTACAAAAAGACCCCTGGCGCCCTCAGCACAGTACAATGCCATAGAGCCCACCCTTCAAAGCACCCATTTTCTCCAGGGGAGCTGATCTCTGTCAGCTGGAGATCAGTTGTAAAAGCGGTGGATCCCCAGGCCCCACCTGGAGGCTGGCAACCCTAGTGCAGTCTGTTGAAATCCTGGAAGCCAGAGACAGGCTGATCATAGCAATTCTTTGCTCCTCCCTGTGGCTAGTAATTCCCAGCTCTTTCCCCCTACAGGCACCCTGTCCTTAAACCTCTGAACCAACCATCCCTCTTCCTGGAACATTTATATTCTGGTCTGTCCTAAGGCTCAAGTAATGCTGACCTAAGCAGAGTTACACCCTTTTAAGCCCATCGAACTTGACTTAGAAGGGTGTAACTCTGCTGATTCAGATGGCCCAGGCAATCTTAATCTAATCCGATCTTGAAGGCTAAGCAGGGTCGGCCCTGGTTAGTACTCGGATGGGAGACCACCAAAGAAGTCAAGGCAGGCCATGGCAAACCACCTCTGCTTGTCTCTTGCCTTGAAAACCCCACAGGGGAGCCATAAGCCAACTGCAACGTGACAGCACTTTCCATCAACTCTGCTTACAACGGCACCATGAGTGGCTTTTTTAAAAAAGAGATTTTGTATTGAAGAAATAAAACACAGGCATCTGCTCCTTCTGCCACAGGACTGCCCACTCTGTAGATCTTGCTCAGCCTTACCACTCAAGGTCCCTAGGACAGAACCTGGATCTTTCTGCAAAGAACACTCTCCTCTTAACAAGCAAGAGAAATAGAATTTTTGTAAATATTCCACGAATGAATGAACAAATACTGCAAAAAGAAAGACTTGAAAAGCTGGAAGCAGAGAACATTAACCTTAACATAAAAGAACCAAGGCAACCTGCAGCACGATCCTGGACGTTGGGGCTTTCTTTGTGTAGCCGTTGCTCTTTCAGGCACACACACGTCCATGTGGTGGAGTTGCTGTTTTTCAGTATTGCCGCCGGTCATGTGAATGCTGCAACACAGTGTGGTGCACTTTCTAGAGGGTGGGAGTGGGAACTAGGAGACCCAGGTTCAAATCCCCACTCTGCCATGGAAGTTTGCTGGGTGCCCTTGGGCCAGTCCCACAGTCTCAGCCTGACCTGCCTCACAGGGCTGTTGTGAGGATAAAATGGAAGAGCAGAACTATGTAAGCTGCTTTGGGTCCCCACTGGGGCAAAAGGCAGCATAAAAACAAAAAAAAAACCAGACATAATAAAAAATAATCTGTGGCACTAGACATCCCACGCCCTCAGAACTTATAAAATGAGAGCTAGGATCCGGAATGAGGGGAGTCATGTGGGCCATCTCAGGACATGTCAGAGGGGAAGGGGCACCAAATTGCCTCCCTCCAGAGTGGCCTTGCTCTGTTGTATCACGACACAGGTGCTGTGGGGAATCAGCTCTGCTCACTCTGTACTGCTTCTACTGTGCTCCCTAATACTTTGGGATGGAAGCTGCGAGCAGGGAATGAATCCAGTCATGTGAGGATTCTACCCAATGGCCTTTTCTCCTGCTGAACTGCTGAAGGCTCGCATCGTCAGCACTAAAAGCCAAAAAGGGAGCACAGAGAGGTCCTCTCTCTACCATGGTAAAACCACAATTAACTGACCAGCCGGCCAACCACACATCCATTGTATTTTTATCCTGCCAGCCTTTTTATCCTATTTTTATCCTGCTTTGGGGAGAATACTTGCTTCTCCCTTCCCTATTTTACCCTCACAGCTACCCTATGAGGTAAATTAGGCCCAGAGAGGGAACTTAGTGGCTGATTGGGGATTTGAACCTGTGTTTCCCAGATCCTAGTCCCAACAGTCTAAATACCATGCCGTTCCCTACCAAAAACACACAGAACACCATCAAATTGTGTTCACGGGCTCTCTCGCAAAGAAGCACATAAAAAAACCAGCAACGGCTTAAAAGTGACGAAGGATCCCTTTCAGCTGCGTTCCCGACCTGGCAGGCAGGCGACTCCACTCTGCAGCACCTCCAGATTCACATCCTTCACGGTCATGGGGGCCGTTTCCAGATTCCTGCCGGATGGAAAGGATGGGGCCTTCATGGCACCTTCTTCCCAGGTGCAGCTGGGATTCATGGACCCCAGGCCAGTGTTTCCACCTGATCCATTGATTTGTTCTGCCCATTTGAATGAAGTCTCTGCCAAAGGAAAAGAGACAGGGACACACTGTAAAAGCAAGCTCTGACCCACCCACCCCTGTAGGAGCCAGTGAATATGGCATGTAACAAAAAAACCCTATTAAATTTATTTCTGATATATTTAATTAATTTATACCCCACCACTCCCCCCAGTGGGAACACAAGGCAGCTGACATCGTTTTCCTTCCCTCCATTTTTTTCCTTACAGCGACCCTGTGAGGTAGGTTAGGCTGACAACATGCGACTGGCCCAAGGTCAGCCAGTGAGCTCCTATGGCCCAAATGGGGATTCAAACCTGGGTCTCCCAGATACTAGTCTGACACTCTTAACTACTACACCACACTGCCTCTCAAATTTCTTCCATGTCTTTTTAATTGCCTGACCAAAGAGGCAATTTTTTGCATTTCGTCCAAAAATTATACAGGCTCAGGCCTTCAGGAGACTCTAGGAGGATGGGAATTTTACCAATTAAGAAACAGCAACTGAGAACTGGTATAATTCTATAACCAACCCCAACAAGGAAGCTGGAAGTTCTGCACAGCCATCGAGGGCAGCCCAACGTAGGGTGTGGGACAGTAGCTTAGCCTAGAAGTGACGGTTATCAAGACTTGTTTGCAGTGCTCTCACAAGGCAGAACTTCTGAAAGTCACATCTGGCCACTAACTGCACCTGGGCCTCCAGGAAGGCCCTCAAGCCATAAACCAGAAAGACACGGGAAACTATGTGTTAACCACCCCTCCCATGTCACAGTCTATCCATCACCTTTTCCTTCCAAGGCAAGGCCCTCAGGAATTATTTTCCCTTCCTCCATCTTCACAACAGTCTTATGAGCTATGTTGAACCCCAGAGAGCGTTCCTAGACCAAGGTTACTTGGTGGGCTGGCTGTATGATGGAGGGGAAATTTGAACTTCACCCTGTCCTCGTCTGCCACTCTAATAACTGCATCATGCAGGCATCATCCTGCAAACAAATACTTTAAACTACAATCCAAAATCAGATGATGAGAATCACAACCCCAGATTTCATGCTGAGAACTCAATCGTACAAATCTGGACTCCGTTCTGTTTCTCAAGGCTTCAATATCTGCCCCACATTTAGCACTTCCCTCCCCACCTCCACCTCTAGCCTTCCTCTCCACGTGTGTGTCTGCAGAAATATTCTTGCCCCTCAGGAAAGGAGTGCCAAGCTACAATACAAAACACTGCCATTCCAGCTCCAGTTCAGGGCGGAACATATCTGGTGCTAAATGAGGTTTGGGAGGTTCAGGGAATTGCTCCAGGTTCCCTTTGCATGGCTGTCCCAGCTTGTCTCATCAACCTGATTGGCAGCCGTCCATCTGTATGCCATGTGATCATGGCATTGCTAGATCAGCCCAGCCCAGGGGAGAGGGGGCCCCTATCCAGGGCTTGGGCAGGACACCTTTGAAATCGTTCCATGTTTATGGGGAGCTTTGCAGCCACATTTTGCACCCTCCAATGCAGAAGGCTTTTGAGTTCACAGCTGCATGTCAGCCAGGCAGTTTGCAAACTCTCCTGCAAGCTGATTCTCAGTATAAAAGTCTTTCCCTTCAAAAAAAAAGAGAGAGAGAGAAAAGAATGGATACTCATTAAACACGCTACAGAAAAAGTCCTCCGGCAAGGAGGGAAAATAAAATCTTGCCCTCTCTTGTTCATGGGGCCTTCTCCACAAAACCCACACAGATTTTTCTCTCTCTGATTCCGATGTACTGCAGAAGGATGGACTGATTTAAATCAAGGCCAGTGAAAAGACTTGCCTCTCCCTTTTCTCCTTTTTCTATTTCCCAAACAAAGTGCATGCTAACTGGATGTTATAATGGCTAATGCAACTAAATGGAACCTGTATACTATCAAGTGACTGACAAGACTGCCCCCATGGAATATGGCTTGTTGTAAGACATCCCCCCCCCCCCCCCCCCCCCACAAGGGAAAAGCCTCTGCCTTGAAGTGGGTCGTCCCTGGTTATTATTTGTATAATGGAAGACCATCAAGGAAATCCAAGGTCCTGGTGCGAAGGTAGGCAAGGGCAAACCACCTCTGAACATCTCTTGCCTTGAAAATCCCACAGAGTCGCCATAACGGCATAGCTTAACGGCAAAAAGAAAAGACCTGTTTAGATGGCAATACAGCTTTTATGTATTTCACAGTGGGCTACAATTTTATCTAGTTCAACTCTAGGCAGAGTGATACCCTCCTAACCCCACTGCAGTCAGTGGGCTTAGAAGGACATTAACTGGGCTTAGGATGGCACCGTTAAGAATTTATAATTACAGGTATTAAGAATTGCATTTGCTTGTATTGCCATGTACAATCGACGTTTCAGTGGCAAACAAATGATTTTTAAAAGAGAAATTTACCATTAAAAAAAAAACAGCTTCATCCACTAACTGCTTTATTTAGAGGCTTGGGGAGGCCTTTGGACAACTGATGGTAGCCTTCCCCCCCTCCATCAAGAGGGGTGCTCAGGGATCCGTCAATCTACTCACTAAAAAGAGTGCTTTGCTAGTCCTGCATCCTCCTAAGGCTCTTTGCGGGGGCCTGGGATTTCAGGGGACAAGCAGCGGACAGGTTTCCAGCTTACTATGTTTTCCTGACCACTTGCTGTTGGTAGAGAACTGGCAGCCGTGAAACCAGGCAATGGTCCGTGACAGAGAGGATTACTGACAAACGTAGCAGCAAATTGGCTCGAAGACTCTTGGAATGCCTCCCTCCCTAGGCCTTGAAAGTAGCTGGTGGAGAGCAAAGCTATTTTCGAAAAATACAACTACGGTAAATATTTGTGTTTTAAAAATAATCTGTTTTAAATTGAAATCTGAATACGCCTATACATGGAAACACGCTTTTAATACTCGATCCCCTTCCAACCTTCGTCCCATCTCAAGAGATGCTGGCCGTAGGGATAGGAAAATGTACCCTTCTCTGACACTGGTGTTGTGCAATGCCAGGTCTATCAACAATAAGATCTCTGTTCTGCAAAGTTATTTGACAGAACAAGGGGTAGACCTGGCTTGTGTGACTGAAACCTGGGTGAGGGAGGGTGAAACAGTCGCTCTGAACCAACTCCCCCCCCCCCGGGGTTTTCAGTCCTCCACCAGTCTGGGACTGATGGGCAGGGCGTGGCGCTACTCATCTGGGAGGCTTTCTCCTTCAGGCCACTCCCTGAGACAAAGATTGCTGGCATTGAATGAGTGGGTCTCGTGTGGGAGGCCAAGGAGAGTTTGGCAATTTGGCTGGTATACCGACCACCTAACACACTGGCAAATGCCCTGTCGGGCCTGTTGGAGGCCGTATCTGGCTGGGCCTTGGAGCACCCGACTTCTGGTCTTGGGGGACTTCAATGTCCATGCAGATGATGCGGCCTCCTCTCAGGCCATGGACCTGGTGTTGTCCATGGCAGCACTGGGACTCTCCCAGTTTGTATCCACCCCCACACATCAAGCAGGCCACATGCTGGATCTTATCTTTCCATCAGGGATTATGGTAGACGGGATTACTGCTGATGCAGTACCATGGTTGGACCACCTGGCTTTGGAGGCCCACCTGGGTATCCCTAACTCTCCCTGTTTAGGCGGTGAGCGGATTTATGCTTGCCCGCAGAGTCAAATGGATCTAACTAGGTTCCAGGAAGTTCTGCGGGATCTGATTCCCTATGGCAACTCGTTGGATGTGCTGGTGGAAGACTGGCAATTAAGTCTTCCTGAAGCCATCAACGAAGTCGCTCCCCGGCGTCCACTTCACCCCCATACCCCGGAGCTATGGCGGATGAAATGGGAGCTAAAATGGCTTGAGAGAGGGTGGTGTTGAGTTCGTGATAAAGTTACATCTTATAGATCATTTATTAGAACCTATGAGGTGGCAGTGAAGGCCGCAAAGAAGGGTTTCTACATGACCTCCATTGCATCTGCTAGCTCTCGCCCAGCCCAATCATTTAGAATTATTTGGTCACTGACTAACTTGCCACAGGGCATTAAAATTCTAGGGAATTGGCGATAGGCTGTGAGGCATTTGCAAGCTATTTTGCAGACAAAGTCTTGTCACTCCGCCGTGACCTCCCAACCACATTTGATACAATAAAAGAACTGGAAGCCTTCGGGTCCAATTTTGGACCACTTCAGTCTTCTCTTTCAGGACGAAGTTGACAAGAGTCTGGTGGCTGTGAAGCCTACCACATGCCTCCTAGATCCCTTCCCATCATGGCTGGTTAAAGCTTGCGGCGATGAGGTGCGGATCCCCCTGAAGGAAATCATCAACTTGTCCCTTTCAACAGGGACTTTCCTAGGGGAACTGAAGGAGGCGGTGGTATGCCCTCTCTTGAAAAAATCTTCTTTGGACTGGACTACCGCCCAGTATCTAACTTACTGTTTCTAGGTAAGGTAATCGAGAGAGCAGTGGCAACCAATGTTCCCTCTAAGCTGTGGAGTCTCATGAGCAAAAATTCTACTTTGTGAGCTACTGCCATTAAAGTTGTGAGCAAGCCATTTGGCTCCTGCATTAATTAGTTTGCTCTGTAGCCATCCTTCCTGAGCTGAGACAAAAATAAGTGAGCTGGAGGATAAAGATCTGTGAGCTAGCTCACTCTAACTCAGCTTAGAGGGAACACTGGTGGCAACACAGCTCCAGACTTTCTTGGAGGATGCTAAGATCCTGGACCCTTTCCAGTCCGGCTTTCGCCCAGCACATGGGATGGAGACGGTGTTGGTCGCCCTGGTGGATGACCTCCGGAGACACCTGGATCGAGGCGGATTGGCGCTGTTGATACTTCTTGATCTGTCGGCAGCATTCGACATGGTTGACCATGATGTGTTAACCCACTGCCTCGCCAACGCTGGGATACGGGGGCTTGCCTTGCAATGGCTAGCCTCCTTCCTTCAAGGTCAGGGACAGAGGGTGACACTTGGGGGAGAGTTGTCCTGGCGACACCCACTGGAATGTGGGGTGCCACAGGGAGCAATTCTCTCCCCCATGTTATTCAATATCAACATGCGCCCCCTCGCCCAGATTATCTGGAGGTATGGGCTGGGGTGTCATCAGTACGCAGACGACACCCAGCTCTATCTACTGATGGACGGCCACCCGGATATGGCCCCAAGAGATCTTGAGGAGGCGTTACAGGCCATGGCTGGATGGTTATGTCAGAGTCAACTGAAGTTGAATCCATCTAAGATGGAGGTCCTGTACCTGGTTCGTGGAGGATTGGGACAGGGGATTAGGCTCCCAGTCTTTGACGGGGCTCCATTGGTTCCGGTGTTGAGGGTGAAGAGCCTGGGGGTGTTCCTGGATGTCTCCCTCTCTATCGAGGCCCAGGTCAATGCCACTGCCAGGACTGCCTTCTTCCATCTGAGGCAGATCAGGCAGTTGGCCCCACATCTCTCCTCCCAAGATTTAGCTACAGTGATCCATGCAATGGTCACTTCCAGATTGGATTATTGTAACTCTCTCTATGTGGGGCTACCCTTGACTCTGCTCCGGAAGTTGCAGCTAGTGCAGAATGCAGCAGCGTGGGTGTTGATGGTGACACCTGTGTGGGTGCACATCCGCCCGGTGCTGCGCAACCTGCACTGGCTGCCTATTGATTTCCGGATCCATTTCAAGGTGTTGGTACTTACCTTCAAAGCCCTAAACGGCCAGGGGCCAGCATACCTTTGATACCGCCTCTTCCCATAGGAGCCCCGTAGAGCACGGAGGTCCACCAATCAACATCTTTTGGTGGTCCCCGGCCCCAGGGACTTCTGACTTGCCTCGACCAGGGCCAGGGCTTTTTCGGCCCTGGCCCCTGCCTGGTGGAATGAGCTCCCCAGTGAGATCAGGGCCCTGCGGGATATATTACAATTCCGCAGAGCCTGCAAGACGGAGCTCTTCCGCTGGGCTTTCAGTTGAGGCAGTGGGCGCCCCCTCCCCTCCTTGGGTCAGCTCTATTTACATCTTGGGTCAGCCCCTATTTTATGGCCTGGGTCTGAGATCCTAAACTGTACAGATTTCTGAGAAACTTATTCCCAGTACTGTCAGCCACTGAGGCAATTGGCTTTTGATAAGAGTTGTATGTTTTATATGTTTTAACATGGTTTTAATTATATTGTATTGATATTATTGTACTATATTTATATTGTTGGAGCCCGCCCTGAGCCCGTTAAGGGGAGGGCGGGATACAAATCCAATAAATAAACAAACAAACAAATAACTTTAAAAATACAGTTTTGAAGCTTACAATGATTCTTGACGCTGTCCCCCTGCTTTTACTGCACGGACCTATATCTTGTCATCCACTTTCGATATTGTTTAGAGTGAACCTTGCCATACTTTGCTGTTTCCATTATTCTCTAACTAGAAATAATGCCCGTTGCGGAAATAAATACAACGGGATCTAGAAAGAGGCTCTGGGAGAGTGCTCTGGCTTTGGGCAAACAGTGTCAGTTTCCTGTGGCGACCTCAGCAGGGTTTAATGACAGAGTCCTCTGTTTTCTCCCGAGGGACTTATCTCTGCTACCTGAAGAGCATTTGTATGTTTGAGTTATCTGTAGCCCTCACCTGGAGAGTGGTAACCATTGTTACCCATTCTCCTCTCCCCTATGAGGTATGTTATGCAACTGAAAATTCCAACTGCCTTGCGGGGAGGGGGGGGGAGTTTGAGGTGTGGAATGGACTGAAGTCCAATCAGCTTCCATATGCAAAAGACCAGGTTGTCGCAGCAGTTGTGGTGTGGGCGGGACCCGGGCTTTGCCTTCTGATTGGTGGCGATATATGCTGAGGAGCAGTGCCATCAGCCATACACTAAGGGAGTGCATTTTAGAATTAGAACCTTGGCACCCACTATTCAATTATATAATCCTAGTCCTGCTGCATTGTTCATTGGTGGTCTGATGCTGTCTGACTGCACTGCTTTAAATCCTGAAATCCCCTTTGAGTCTCAGGGAGAAAGGTGGACTTCTTTCAGTGGATAACATGCGGAGCATCTTTGGGTGCTAAGCAAAGCTACCCAGAAAAACTCTTGTGCCAGAAAATTATGGAGGCGGGTAGGGCAAAAAAAAAAAAAATGTCCCCTGACCCAGGGAAGAGAATTCCTGCCCACACAGGGATTCTGGGCTGGCTCCTCTCGCACCAGAGGAAAGTTCTTTGTGTTGGAGGAAAATGCCACTATCAGGGGAACGATTAGGGGTCCTCAGAGGTTGGCTTTATGGCTGGCAAACTATGCCATGGTAACTGAGGAGAACCTCCACATTCATAGAAACTAAACTTTTGAATCCCAGAGCCAGAAGGCAACATCAGGGGAAGGTCTCGGCCTCTATGCCCTGTTCTTGGTCCTCTATAAGAACTGGTTGGCCACTGTGTGAGTCAGGATGCTGGACTAGACGGACCACTGATCTGATCTAGCTGGGCTCTTTTGTTCTTATGTCCCACACCTGACAGCTAATGCAGCGTATCCCAGAACTCAGTGCAAAGACGTAATAAGCAAAGAGAGCTCAGCAGAGCAATCCTAAACTGACACTCTCCTATGCCCCACTGACTTCAGAGGAGGTAGAAAAATATAATTCTGCCCAGGGTCACACTGTCAGTTACTCACTTTTGCAGACAGCCAGGATTCAAATCCATCAATGGGTTAGATACAGTTGCTCTGGTCTACCCAACTTGCAGTAATACCTGGATCTTTGCTAAACCGTTCCAACTGGCTGGCTGCAACATTAGGTGGCAGCAGCCTCTGCAATGGGGTCATGTGGAAACACCGGGGTGGATCCTACCCCTGAGCAAAATTTGAAGCCTTCCTACAGCCTCCAGAGCCACTTAAGCTAAAGGAAGGCTCCTTGGAGGATGGTTGGATCCACCCCATTGTCAGTCACAACTCTGTGGGAAGGGAGGAAAGCAGCAAATCTCGTGACTTCACTCCAGCACTCTGTTCCAGCACAGTTCTAAGCAGGGGAAAAAATATTCACACAGCTACTCTTCCATGTTCACCAAACAGATCCATCTCTCTGCACATGCCAGAGCCGATGGCTTCTCCTCCTTCAATTCCATCCTCAGCTAATTTCTCCTAGTTACTAAGTTTATTGCCTAGGAGTTGTCTAACTGGAATGACATCTGCCTCCCCACATAATTGCTTTCGGGTTCAGATCCGCACCAGGCTTACACCCACGCTGCTAATGCCAAGAGCCGCTGCTCTCGCACTACCTGGATGCCCAGGGAATGGGGGTTCATTTGAACTCGGGTGGGGGAGAATCACAGATCTGTTGGGCATGCAATTGGACTTGAAGCCTTGTCACAGGAACTGTGGTTACAGTGAACATATGTACAATCTGTGTACACGAGTTTTCTTTATATGAGTGTTGAGCAATTCTCCTGTTACATTTGATGCACATTACAGCTGATGCACAGATTGATTTAAACCCTACGTTTATCCTAGTATTGGTCCCTGGTTTCATCCGTAAAAGCAACCCATGTCATATTTCTTACAAACAAATGCATGCACATACATGCATTATGTACATGTTCTCACCGTAACATGTGAACAGGATTTCAGCCATATGGGGTATACAGAAGAGTGGTTTGAAGAAGTATCTTTGCGATTCAAGGGGCCCAGAGCACAACTGTACAGCTGAGCTCTTCCTCACGAGCACCCAGACTTTTATGGTCAGAGAATCATGTCACATGACAGATTACACACACAGAGCAGAAATTACAAGTGTGTCCAGTTTTCCCATGATAGCTGTAATCATCACTAAATTGATGACAAGATATCCTACAGATTGCCTGTAGCCTAGATACCCTGTTTATAATAACAACATAAAAACAGATACTATTCTCCATAAAAATAATATTCCCCACAAAAATCAAAAGCCTGCAACTGGAAAAATCAGATGATTGGCCTGGAGTAAATTATCCGATTTAGCCTGAGACATGCAAATGCCTTTCTTTGAATAAAACTTACAAACTTGCACATTTCATCTGGAACCCCAAATGGGAAGTATAAGAGAATTTAGGAAGCAGGAATTAAGATATGGGTAAAGGTGTGTGAGAAGTCTGGACAAGGCTGAAAGGGAACAGATCTTTATGCACGGAAACTAATCTATAGTCAAGGGCTAACACCACTGGGATCTCAGGAATGAAGAAGCACGGTAGAGTAACTTCGGATTGCATGAAATCAGGGTGTGTGTAGTTGCTGAGGGAAGCAGTCCAAGGTGATGTTAGGTGTCTGTACGAGGTGAGGAGTAAGGTGGAGAGGCAGAGAAAGGGGCGAGGAAGCAGGCAGGGGACAGAGTGGGTTTGTAGGTGCTGCTGAGCACCCGAATGGAGGGCAGTGAGGGGGGAAGAATCCTTATGGATAACGGCACAACCTGGGCCCACCTGTCAAGCCTCAGGAGGCTTTATGGTCAAGGGTCTACCAACCTGTGGGACCGCCTTTCCCCACATGTTCCCCAGAGAGCACTGTGGTCAGGATCCCAAAACCATCTGGCCCTTCCAGGCCCTAAAGACGTAAGGCTGGCATCAACTAGGGCAAGGGCCTTTTCAGTAGCGGCTCCACGTTGGTGGAATGAGCTCCCAGAAGATCTTAGGGCCCTGCGGGACCTTTTACAGTTCTGCAGGGCCTGCAAGATGGAGCTCTTCCACCAGGCCTTTACTTAAGGAGCCGCACCCAATACATCAAGGCCCTGGGCCCAACACTATCACTGACAGCCTGAGTTCCGCCGACACTAAAATCTAATACCGACTGCATTTTCCAGTGTGTTGATGGTACTCTCCCTTCGCCATTGTTACTTATATTGGTATTAGCACCTTATGTTGTTGTTTTAAGATTTAATGCTTTTATTATATTGCTGTTTTTAGCTATTGTAGATATGTAAGCCGCCCTGAGCCTGCCCTGGCGGGGATGGCGGGCTATAAATCAAATCAATCAATTAATCAATAAAATGTGCTTGCCTTCCGATGCAGGGAGCAGAGTGCCATACAGCACTGAATTTTTAAGACGTGTAATCCAACGGTGTGGTTTATCTTTCAAAAGTTTACACCATTGCTTAAAAAACAATGGAATTCTTAGGAATTTTTTTTGGTAGGTGGTTTTCTATTATATACTTTATGTCTTTGGAAACTGCCTTGAACACAAATTTAGAGGCGGTACAGAAATATTGTAAATGAATACACAACACAAACAAGGCAGGCAGGAGTAGAAGCCTGAGGGCCCTTTTCTTCCTCACTCGTTCAGGCTTAAAGCACAGCTTGCACCATACATCACCATCAAACTTTAGACCATTTGCCAAACATGTACCACGCAGCTGATGCTGCAGCAAGACCTCATGCCAGGCAAATCAGGAAAATACCTGCAGGGGAGCAGACCAGAACTGGCCTCACTGGCCAGGGCCTGCTTTGTGTATCTAAAAGTTACAACCCCAGATCCCCTGCGACACTACAGCAGGTGCTGGGGCACACCTGTTGGGTCTCAAGAGGCCACCCGCACCTTCCCAATTCCCTCTGTAGCTTTCACAACGGATCCTGTGGCCTATCTTGTGGATCGTTCCCTGATTCACTGGCTTCCCTAATGAAACAGCCAACAAAACAGTGGGTAGGGGCCATAGCTCAATGGCAAAGTACCTGCTTGGCATGCAAAAGGTCCCCAGCTTCAATCTCTGGCAGCTCCACTTACAAAGGATCAGGCTGTAGGTGATGTGTGAAGCCTTAGACTCTGGAGAGTTGCTGCTAGTCAGCACAGACAATACTGACTATGACGGACTCCAGAGTCTGAGTTTGAGGCTTCTCACATCACCTACAGCCTGATCCTTTGTAAGTGGAGCTGCCAGAGATTGAAGCTGGGGACCTTTTGCATGCCGAGCAGGTACTCTACCCACTGTATTATTGGCTCCTTCATTAGGGAAGCCAGCCTTTGGCCGCTGTTCCGTTAGCCTGTGCAAGTCTTCAGTGTAACGGAGTCTGCTGGAAAACTGCATGATAGGAGCATTTCCATTAATCAATTAATTGCTGGCTGCGGTCACACGGAACAGAAGCCACACAAGTGAGACGGAAAACAGGCGGAGTTTCCAGGCGCGATCTCACCAGCACATCTGGGAAGCGTAGCACTCCTGTGGCTCAACCGAGGCTTCCAGCCGAAACCGCGTGGCAAAAAACTAGTACCTCAGAGGTACTAGTTTCCGGAAACTGCGGGGCAAGGGCGGGCGTCTGATCGCGTTTCCGGTGGCATCCGGCGCCCGCCCATGTCCCCTTGCAAATAAGGTGGGGTTTTTTTGTCCAAGTCTCTGTGGATGCGCACACGCACCCAACGGAGCATGCGCATTTGTCATGTACACACAAAAACAAAACAGTTTGCCGCGGCGCGCGCTTCTTCGTTGCACGCCGGCTTGTCCTGTGATCGGCACCTCTCCCTTGCCATGGAACCTCCACGGTACCTCCACAGGACCTCCACAGGAGGTCTGATCGCGTAACTGCGCAGTAGTTTGCCCCAGGGCAAACAGCCACGCTTCTCCCCCGCAGTTTCCTGCCCGTGTGACTGGGGGCATTGTATGGCACTGCATGTGGTATAGCCAGGAGATCCTAAGACTGTCTGGCAGCCAGAAGTTCTAGCTCTTTTAACGTTATACACCACTAAGTGCTAAGCTAGACTTGTTTTTAAGGCAAGAGATGTTTCAGAGGTGGTTTGCCATTGCCTACCTCTGCATCACAGCCCTGGTATTCCTTGGAGGTTGCCCTTCTAAATACTAGCCAGGGCCAACCCTTCTTAGCTTCCAAGACCTGAGGAGATCAGGCTAGCCTGGGCTATCCAGGTCATGCTGGCATTTCCAGTAATGCACTGAGATTTAAAGGTGAGAATAAAGTATGCAAATTTAGCACATTTGCATAGCCCACCCTGCATTCATGGTTCCGGATTTGGCAGTTTGGGGCACAGGGATGTCCAGAGCTGTTGAGACCACAGTTCAAGTCCCTGCTCAGCTGTGCAGCTTGTTGAGTGATCCTGGGTCAGCCACTCACTCTCAGCCCAACATACCTCACAGGATTGTTGTGAGTGTAAAATGGAGAAGGGGAGAACCAGGCACCCCGCCCTCAGATACTTTGAAGAAAGGCAGGACAAAAATGTGAGACAGAGAGTTTCCTGGGGTATGAAGGGGAAATGGTAAGAGAGAAGAATGACTGGGTGAGATACAGCAAGGGGCGGGTGGGAGTTAGGGTTGCCAGCTCCAGGTTGAGAAATATCTGGAGATTCTAGGGGCAGAGCCTGGGGAGGGCGGGGTTTGGGGTGTGGGAGAGGTCAGCAGAGTATAATGCCACAGAGTCCACCTTCCAAAGCAGCCATTTGCTCCAGGGGAACTGATCTTGGTCGTCTGGAGATCAACTGTAATAGCAGGAGATTTCCAGGTCCCACCTGGAGGTTGGCAACTCTAGTTTGTGTGTAGATTACTATAATGTGTTGAAAGGAAGAATCCTTGCAGTTCAATCCAGATCACTTTGAGCATTTCTACGAGATGTGAAAATTGGCAGCAGATGAACTGCAGAGACAGGGCGATGGTGTCAGAGGGATGGAATTTGGGCCAGGCAGAACTCTAATCTGTCCCTCCATCCAATCCAGGCTCTGAAAGCCTTCGCCAGCCCTCTCTGGTTTCTGGGCCTTTGTGCTCCCACCTTGCCAAACTACGGCCCACAAACAAGAGGGCTAGAAACACTTTCTTAAAAAGAAATTAAAGGGAAGAAAGGGAAGAAAAGCTAAAATGGTCATGTGCGTTGCTATTTTACCAAAAGTCTGCCAGGCACAGAGGATGCAAAATGCTCCACCCATTAGTAATTTCCACCCTGGTACAGGAAACCAAGCAGGGAAGCAAAACACCTGACCTGAACTCTTTCTGTTCTGGGTCACCTTTAGGGCGCACTGCTTTTTATTTTGACAACACATGCAAGAGTCATCCCTGCCAACGAACCGAGCCGTCAAAAGCCCTACCTCTGACAAGCAACGCCTTGGAAGCGGCATCCTGGTTCACCACACCTGAGCTTCCATGCCTGGTGCTGCCTGGGGACTCATCTGCCACTGATGCTGAGAGGGATGATGTGGTGTCCTCAGCATCAGGCTCAATGGGATCCAGCTGTTCAGGAGTTTCGAGGGGGGCAGACTGACACCCAGCTTCTGGGAGGGTCCACCTGCATGGCTCTTCTCTTCCTGAACCATTTTCACCGCTTTCCTCTCTCTGGCCTGTCAAACCTTCCAACTCACAGACTTCCCTGGAGGTTTCCGACAGCAGGGGGTTTCGCCCGCTCAGACGGTCCATCCAACATGTTTCAGGCCCTTCCTTGTTAACAGTGGCTGGGAAGCCATGGGTGTGCACATCAGTCTCTGCTGGAGGACTGCTGCTGTTCTCCTGCTGCTGAGCTACTGGCCTTCCCGGTGTTGCTACAGTCAGGCTAAGTTGCAAAGCATCCTCTGCTTGCTGTTGAGGAGCACGCACATCCTCCTGCCCTCCTTCTGAGAACAGACACCTCCCTGTCTGCCCTTCGAAAGACGCGCAGTCTCCGCAACCGTTCTGCTTCTCCTGTTCCACAAGACCCCGATGAGCCATCCCTTGGGGCTCTCCCTCCCCACCACCGCCCCTGCCCAGCTTTGATAATGGAACTATTTGCTGTGGGCTCATTTCTTCCGCCTGACTGTCAGGAAGAGGGACCCTCACCAGCCGTTCAGAACGATTGACCCCAGATGATGGTTCCTGCAAGGGGGGACTGTCTGCTGCCTTCGCGTCAGAGACAGGCCCCGGTGGTAACAGGTTTGTTACAGGCTGGAGAAAAGCATTTTCTAGCACCCTGGGCTGGGGGCTGCCGGAGTCATCCTTGCAACGGCAGCACAGCCTCGATTGTCCTGCAGGTTGATTCTCCCCAGCAAGCACGCTGCCCTCCCTGCTTCCTCCCAGGGTCACCTCTGTGCCAGACACCCCAAGGTAGCGCTTGGACTCCCCTCCACCATTGTCCTCCCCTGCCGTGTTCCCCCAAGCCATGTCTGTTCTTTCAAGGGTCTCTCCTGCAGTCGGAGGCTTCCATTCAGGGTCCTCGTCATCTGTGTAGCTGCACATGGCATATCTCCAGTCAAGCTCGTGCTCTGGGGGAGCTTGTCGCTTCCCTTGGGAAGGTTCCTGAGTGCCAGTGACTGCAGAGGCAACACCGGGAAACCCAGAGGTTGGATTCCTCTCGGGTCCCTCTGCAATTTTCAGTAGCAAGGGTTCACTTCCAGTGGCAGGACAGTTCTCCAAACAAATCCCAGCATCGCCCACCTGGGTGTCAGGAGTCCTTGTTGCATCCAACTGGCTGTGCGGCATCAACGTAAGTGCTAAACATACCCCATTCTGTAAGCGATTGCTGCTGACCTGATGGGCTGCTGATTGGCTCTTTGCTCTTGGCTGGGGCTTAGTGCAATAACTGAGAGAGATTGATTGGGTCAAGGAACCCATTGGGGGCCCCAATCGAGGCAGGGAAACAGCAGCAAGTTCCACATATTCTCCTTCCAGGTCGCTTTCGGAGTCCTCGTCGAGCACGAGGCTCCCACGTTCACTGTTGCCAGCTGTCTTTTCCTCTGCTGTTGCAGTCGTGACCGAGTTGCTTCCGAGTAAATGTGACCCATGAGAAGTCTGGGGTGCCATCTCAGGAGAGATGCTTTGGAGCAACTCCTCGGAAAAGCTGAGAGCAGGGCAACCTTCGGTCACTGGGTCAGAGTGTAAGTCACTTTCCATAGCTTTCGGTTTGTCAATAAATTCTGGATTGACTATTTTTTCCCAGGGCACTCGGAATATTTTATCATCTGTGGCTAGTAAGCAGTTTTCTAGAGCAGCTCCCATCCGCTCTCTGTTGATGCAGTCCAGCCATTCTATGGTGAAGATGGAGGTGTAGGAGACTTCGGGGACCACGAGTTCCTCCACATTATGCCTGTCCTTAGCCAAGCACTTGACGATGATTCGTGGGGACTTTTTCAGGTAAGGCACCACCTGGAGGTAAAAGTCGCCCGGCTTCAAGGTCCGCCAGTCAAGGGAGGCGAGCTGGACTACGATCTTCTCGTGGATGCACAGGGGCCAGCCCTCATGCCGGAACAAGAAACCACAATACTGTACCTGGAAGAAAGAGAAAATCCAGGTGAACTGGCTGTGCAAGGAAGCTCTCGAAAGAAAAAATGTGCTACTGAATATACAGTGACCAAAAAGAGAATGGAATGGTGATGCCTGAGTTACAGCCTTCACAAGAACACCGAGAAAGGCTTCCCGAGTTGATTGAAGCGACATTATTTTACTCCAGCTTCAACAAATACCCTGGCGCATTATTCTTTTTCTAAGACAAAGCAATCTAACCAAAACTGCGAGAGAGGCTGGAATTGGAACCTGTACTTCCCAAAGGCTATTCTTGATTATTATTAGTCCCTGCCCAAGGAGGGCTTGTTTGTGGTTTCACTTCCACGCTTCAGACCTAGCTAACCCGGGACAACCAACCATGGAATCCCTTTGGAGGGTCACCCAACAGGAAGAAGAAGAAGAAGAAGAAAAAAAAGAAGAAGAAGAAGAAGAAGAAGAAGAAGAGGAGGAGGAAGAAGAGGAAGAAGAGGAAGAAGAGGAAGAGGAAGAGGAAGAAGAAGAAGAGGAGGAGGAGGAGGAGGAGGAGATTGGATTTATACCCCGCCCTTCACTACCCAAAGGAGCGGCTTACAAACTCCTTTCCCTTCCCCTCCCCACAACAGACACCCTGTGAGGTAGGTGAGGCTGAGAGAACTCTGACAGAAACTGCTCTTTTTTCAATAACAGCTGTGCCAGAATTATGGCTTGCCCAAGGTCATCCAGCCAGGTGCATGTGGAGGAGTGGGGAATCAAACCCAGTTCTCCCAGATTAGAGTCCGCGCACTTAACCACTACACCAAACTGGCTCTCAAACTGGGTTTGCTCTCCTCAGTACTGGCTTGCATATCTTCCTGCTGCTTCAGAACAGAGGGAGAAAGAGGAAGGATGTGCAAAGAAAGGCAGAGCAGGGCAGTGGGGAGGTCGCAGGCCTCACAGGTATGTTGACTGAAGCATGACAGTTCTACCTGTTGGGCAGAAAGACCAAGGGTAGAGAAGATGTCAGCCAAAAACCACCATGTGGGACTGAGAGAGGTATCAGCAGGAGGGGGTCCTCCTATCAACTTTTGGTTGCCTCCTATTATCTTTGGAGAAAAAGGGTCTTCCCTGTTCATGTCCCCAGGCTCTTCTGTGCTGTGCTCCAAGTCTTTCCCTCTAAAGCGTGCTTTCTGTCTAAGGAATGCACCTGTACCTGTCCCAGCCCCCTAGACCTGGCCGTGACAAGGTCCTACTGGCTGCCAAGAAAGACCACTTTACCTAGGGATCAAACACGATACATAAAATGCAGGGTTCCTACACAGATTTGTGGCCTCTCATATTTTAACATAGTGGAAAATGGACAGCCACAAAACAACCCACGAGCCTCACTCTACCAGAAAGTTTGCCAATAAAAGTTCTACTGTAACCATATGAACTGCGCCAAGAACCTGTAGTGGTCGAGGGTGTAGCCAGGTTAAATCCAATTAGATCTTCCACCTCAGTCCCCAGAGCCTGGGGCAAACTCTGTTCCCGTAAACTTTGCAGCCGGCGAGCACAGACCGAAAAACCAGACTAAGATTGAATCCGACAAGCCCCACAGCTGCAGCTGCTGTCTGGGGCCTCTTTAGCTGCCACCGAACTCTGCAAACACTGAAGCGACAATCAAAACGGGAGAACTGGCAGGCGAGCAACGAGGCTGCCATTTCATCAAGAGTGCTCTCCCATGCCAGCAACAGAAACCTGACAATTCGCTGCCTGCCAAAGGGGAGGGGCTGAGAGGCGAGCATCTGCAGAACTCCAACAAACCTGCCGCTCCACCCTGCTTGTTCTTGCACTGAGATGCAGCTGGAAGGGACGCGTGATTTCTGGAATGCATGTTACGTCGCTAATGCTCAGCTCAGGCCTGATGCTTGAGCGAGGAGGTTGGATGAGCACAAGGCAGGGGAGGAAAGAGGCTTAGTGCGGATGTAGTAGGGGTACCCGCCCAGTTTAAGTATTAAGGAGGGGGGGGAAGCCCCATAGAATACAGCAGCATACAAGAGGACTTCTTTCTTAACCCTGTTTTTCTGGTTATGTAAAGCAAACCATCTCTGCTCCTCTCTGGCCTTGAAAAACCCATGGTACTCAGGTCGCCGGGAGTCAGCTGCATCTTGACAGTAAGCAGCCATTATTATTATTACTTGCTCCCTCAGGTGAACATTTAACTATTCAGGACAGTTGAAGAGTTAGCTGTATGACATTCCCACCAGCACCTCCTTAATGGGGAAGAGAGGGACATGAGTCCAGTAACAACTTAGAGGCCAACAGGATATATGACAAATGGAGTTTTGACTCACAAGAGCTCTTCCCTCAAAAAAACTCTCAACCTTGTAGGCAGGACTGGATTCAAATCTAGCTTTTCTACTGCAGACCAACACAGCTACCCCCTCTGAAACGACTTAAGGTGGGACAACCAAGAACATTTCATATTACACGGGGTGACCAAAAAAAACTTCTACTATGAGGGAGGACACAGTGAAACAACACGCTCTTTGTTTTGGCAAAAAGAATCGCTGCTACATTCACGGTAGCGTCGGCCTTTCTGCCCTCAGCCCCAGGTCCTTGGCACAGGAGCACCAGCCTCACAAACATCTAGCCCTGATAGGAAAGGCCGGCAGAATCTTCTGGGGCCCACCAGACGTCCCAAGATACTTACACAGGCATCCTGCTGGACACACTGCAAGATGTGCTTGGTCGGAATCAGGAAGTCGATGAGGTAGCGCAGGCCGTCCCCTCGGTAGGTCTTCTCCACCACATCAAAGACCTGACACAGCACCGTAGCCGCTGTGACCTCGAAGGGAGGGTAGAGCGCCGAGAGTGTGCTCTGGATACAGCCGTCCAGGGACTGGGAATCCTACCGAGAGAGGGAAAGAAAGAAGCTGCTCAGGAACGGTTTGGGAATGCGACCTGCCAGGGCTTGGGATGCTGCTGTCCGGCAAAGGCGGCTGTGGGGCCTCCTCAACCACTGCTCTGCAATCCCGAATCATTGCCCCCTTGCAAGCCGCACAAGCAGAGCGTTCACCGAGTCTCGACAGAACGGCGGCAGACAGCTTACTCGGCACAATCCTTCCCCTGACTGAGCAGGGCGGGGCTGCTGTTCAACTATTATTATTCTAGTACATGTTTGCGTGTGTGTGTGTGTGTGTGTTTGTGTGCTTGTGCGTGTGAGGGAGAAAGAGACACAGGGAGCGCACACCGAAAGGGCTTGTGGAACTCCTGGCCTAACTTCACAGCAACACCTGTTTTTCAAGTGCCCTTCTCGTAAATGAACCCAAAGCCACAACCCTTCTCTAAACTGGGGAAGGGGCAGCGCATAAGATCAGGTGGCTGAAGAGGGGATGCCCTCTTTGCCTCTTTTTGACTCTAATCACCTCCAATCAGAAACGGGATCCCAAAGTCAGAAATACTCAAAAGCAAACCCCAGTCCTCTGGCACTAGAGAGAGAGAGAGGACGGACTCACGTGAACATTCTAAGTTAGATCTTTTTTTAAAAAATGAAGAAGCCAGACTCAGTCACATCCTGAGCATTTACACAGCATCTCTGAATTGCAGATACCTTGTCTTTTCCAACAATGGACAGCCTTAGGGTGGGGATGGAGTTGAGAAGCAGCAGTAGCCATGATTTTGTCCACTCAGCCTCCGAGAAGCAGAAAGCCATCACTCACTGCCTCTGAATTCGGCTATCCAAAGTGGATCCTTCACCTCTCTTCTTAGTATAGTTGGTTCTGGCCCAGGAATCTTGCCTACCTGTTCCCATCCCCAAAAACCCACAAATGCATAATCAAAAAAATCCTTAAGCACTTCATGCATAAGTACTAAATCCTTTTTTAATGTACTTGATCTGTGTGCACTTCACGCTCATTTCTGGGAGACTTCAGCAGCAGCTGCAGCCTACTCAAGCGCAAGTCTGTCTCATCAACTGGGCAAACCAGAACCTGTTTCTTTAGCTTGGTCAGAAGTGAGCATTGGAAACGCAGATTCACATCTGACAAAGGGAGCTTGGACTCTGGGACACCTCTCCCATGGAAATCTTGCTGGTCTTTAAGGTGCCCCTAGATTCGAATCTTGCTCATCTACTGCAGGCCTACACAGCTACCCACCTGAAATCAGACTCGTATTCAAACTCTAAACACAGGAAAGCGGCTTCTACTTTCAAAGCAATTGTAAAAAAACACACAGCACCGATGTCCAAGCCGAAGTCTTCCATGCATCTCTGGTCTAGCACTGAAACTTCTGGTGGAGCTTAGCAGTTTGGGAAAATCTCTTTCTTTACATTTGCATCCTTGGATGGCAGAGTGGTGGAGAAGAGAGTGGCAATTCTACAGCATGCTGGTGCCTCACGCTGTCCACAATCACGCAGCTCCTGAGGCAGGCCATTCTCCCTCTTATGAGGTTCTCTACAGACTGTTGTGGAAGCAGCAAGACTCTCCCAGAAGCAAGGAACAATTATGTACACAAGTAAACCTTTTGCAGTGCCATCCTAAACAGAGTTACACCCTTCTGGATCCATAAAAGTCAATGGTCTTAGAAGGGTGTAACTCTGCTTAGGATGACACTGCTAGTCTCTGTGTACTACCGGGACTAACTGGAACCTGGGAAAAAGCCCGTCTTCCCAGAACCAAGGCCAATTCCAAGTTCCACCAACACAGATGCGCCAAAGTTTCTCTGGATTACACTCACAGACTACAATACATTGACCAAGTCACATATTGTTATCTCTCCTGATCTCAACACTGGAGTCCAGAAACTTTAATCTCTTGCCAGATAGTGTCGCATGAGGTATTCTGAGCACTCTCTGCAGTTAATTACATTGCATAACTGACTTATGCTAATATTCACATCCCTCAACAAGCTGTCTTAAGCAAATTCCACTGCCAGAGAAAGAGCGCCAAGTAAGCAGATATGTGAACTTCTGAATAATATATACTGGGTTGCTGAATTTTGAGGGTGTTAGTCCAAATGTGGGTTTCCTTGCTGACAATTTACTTAAAACATTTTAACTTAAAACATTTTATGCCACTTTTCTAGTCAGTCAGAGTCCACAAGATGGAGGCCTTTGTCTTTTAAACTGACTCACAAAAAGGAAGATTATTCCTTATTCTCACACAATTATAAGAGAACACATCTACAAAAATCTCCTGAAGAGCCTGGTTAGTGCATGATGCTTAATGTACAACAGACATACATCTAAACTGATCACTCAGTATCACAGAATACAACAAATGAACAACACATTGTAGCTTCCACACAAAGTCTCCAAAATTGTGAAGGCCTTTGGGTCACTGCAAACGTGCAACAAAGGGCCTCCCTCCATGCAAACATCCAGTACATTTATTTCAGGTTTTGTGAAGGAAAAACTCTGAATCCAAAGTGTGCAAAGGTCCCCTTGCACGGAGTCATGAAATCTGTGTTCAGGAAACCGTCCCTTTGAAAGTGTGCACTTTCAATATCTATCCACATATTTAATGAACATAGATCCATGCATTTCTCAAGCCTAACTGTCGAAGAGATTTTTCTGAATTCCAAAGTTTAGCAGATACTAGATGTCATTTAGCAAAGCCGTGAGGCAGGTATTTTACCAGTCGAGTAGATAACATTTAGCAACTAGCACTGTAGTTATGGTATGTGAGTACATTGACTGCATTTGGAGACCTCCTAACGATTAACTCCCTCTATGCTTAGGCCTGCAGTGTTAATGGCTGTAGTATAGAATGTTCCTAAGGTTAAGGTTTCCCTTGCACTCCAAAGGGATCTGTTGAGGTTGGGCGAGTGGGCGTCAACATAGCAAATGGGGTTCAGTGTGGCCAAGTGCAAAGTGATGCACATTGGAGCCAAAAATCCTAACTATAAATACACGTTGATGGGGTCTGAACTGGCAGAGACTGACCAAGAGAGAGATCTTGGAGTCTTGGTAGATAAGTCATTGAAAATGTTGAGACAGTATGCGACTGCAATAAAAAAGGCCAACGCTATGCTGGGGATTATTAGGAAGGGGATTGAAAACAAATCAGCCAGTATCATAATGTCTCTGTATAAATCGATGGTGCGACCTCATTTAGAATACTGTGTACAGTTCTGGTCACCACACCTCAAAAAGAATATTATAGCATTGGGAAAAGTGCAGAAAAGGGCAACTAGAATGATAAAAGCATTGGAACACTTTCTCTATGAAGAAAGGTTAAAGCACTTGGGGCTCTTTAGCTTGGAGAAACGACGACTGAGGGGTGACATGATTGAAGTGGGATAGAGGAGGTAGAGAAAAGTACTTTTCTCCTTTTCTCACAATACAAGGACTCGTGGGCACTCAATGAAATTGCTGAGCAAAGGAAGTCCTTCTTCACCCAAAGAGTGATTAACACATGGAATTCACAGCCACAGGAGGTGGTGGCGGCTACAAGCATAGACGGCTTCAAGAGGGAATTGGATAAACATGTGGAGCAGAAGTCCATCAGTGGCTATTAGCCACAAGGTACAGATAGGAACTCTCAGTCTAGGGAAAGTGATGCTCTGTATTCTTGGTGCTTGGGGGGGCCAACAGTGGGAGGGCTTCTAGTGCCCTGGCCCCACTAGTGGACCTCCTGATGGCACCTGGTATTTTTGGCCACTGTGTGACAAGAGTGTTAGACTGGATGGACCATTGGCCTGATCCAACATTGGCTTCTCTTACGTTTTTATGAAAGCCAGTTGAATCCAACTCTAGGGGGTGATGCTCATCTCCATTTCCAAGCTGAAGAGTCAGCGCTGTCCAAAGATTTCTCCATGGTGATGTGGCTGGCATGACTAAACGCCGAGGCACACAGGACACTGATACCTTCCCACCGCAGCACCTATTTATCTACTTGCAGTTTCTTGCTTTTAAACTGCTAGGCTGGCAGGAGCTGGGGCCAGAGATGGGAGCTCACTCCATCATGCGGCACTAGGGTCTCGAACTGCCGAGCTACAGACCTTCTAGTCTGCATCTCAGCATCTTAACCTCTAAGTCACCACGGCCCCTAGAATTTTGCTAAGGTAAAGGTAAAGGTTCCCTTGCTCGAAATCCAGTCGAATCCGACTCTACGGTTGCAGTGCTCATCTCCGTTTCAAAGCCGAAGAGCCAGCGCTGTGGCCGGCATGACTAATTTTGCTAAAAGGGAGTTAATTGTTAGGATGTCTCCAAATAACCCCCTTCTTTAAGGCCCCAGAGCTTGGAGAAGGTGCCAGTTAAGGGTGGGGGTGGTACAAGAAGAAACATCACATTTACATTTGGGAAGAGACCAAAATCACACATTTATAGTAAAGTGCAGGCAGGCTGAAGGGGATGGAAATCAACCTTTCTAATTCAATGGATTTACAAACTGAAGTGGAGCCAGAGAGATCCAGACAGAGGAAGAAGGGGGGGGGGGGGGGGGGGGGGACTGGCCCTCTCTTGGAGATCTACTGGGGGAGGATGGATCCTGCCCTTTGCAGATTCTACAGATTTATTTTTGTAAATAAACAGGGCCTTTTTTTGCATGGGAGTTCTCACCAGTATTGAGTACCGGCATCTCCCAAATCCTGAGGGCAGAACTGGTGGACATCAGTGCAACCTTATATATGAGTACAGCACCTTTTTTGTTCTTTTTTATTTTTGTACCAAAAAAAAGCACTGTAAATAAGTATTCTTTTTTTAGCCAGCAACTATAATACTAACTTTACAAAGCCATCCTAAATCTCGTCCAAACCCAGGAAACACTGCTCCTTGGGGAACTGAGAAGCATTCAGTGATATTCTGCAGTATTAGGGTGCAAACCGTTTGAACAGCAACCAGCGACTGTCGCATGGGTGGAGAAAAACGGGCCTCTATGGTACTGCACTCAGGCTGGAGCCTTTCACACTGATGGCACCCCCATTTTTCATCACCGGGGAGGGAGCCTCAACGATGGGGGGGGGGGAAGAAATCTGGGCCTGAAACTGGGAGATAGGGCTGCCAGGTCCCCCCTGGCTATTGGTAGGGGATGGGGGAGGGGAGGGTTGCCAGTCGTGGAGATTTGGGGATGGGGCCTGGGGAGGACAGGGACCTCAGTGGAGTACAATGCCACAGAGTCCACCCTCCAAAGCAGCCATTTTCTCCAGGGGAACTGATCTCTGTAGTCTGGAGATGAGCTGTAATTCCTGGGGATCCCCAGGTCCCACCTGGAAGCTGACATACTTACTGGGAGAATTGGGGCAGTTTGTTCTTCTCACCTCTCAGTCCTGGTTCAGCTTGTGGCATTGGCTGCCCAGGAAACTATGCCAGGCTTGGCCTAGTAGGTTTTGTTGGGCCTCTAGCTGCCAGAGGAGGGAGAGACAATGGAGGGCAGGGCCTTCCTGCTCCCACCTCCTTCCTCCAGACAGCCAAGGAGAGGGATTCTTGTCAAGAAGGGAACACAGAGAGGCAGTTAAACTGTCATTTCCTCCCCTGGATTGTGGAATATCAGGCTACCTCACAAAAGAACTGTAAAAAATCAGCAGTCCTGTCTTACTTGGGACATGAAAACAGACTTTTAACAGTGCAATTTTAAGCAGAGTTACACCACAACTAAGCCACCACCTTCAACAGACTTAGAAAGGTGTAACTCTATTCACGATAACATTATACATCTATGGTGCATATAAAGGATAGGAAGATGTATTATGTAGCCCACATTGGCTACTGAGAGCTGCCCCATGACAGACATCCGAGCCACAGAACAAAGTTTGAACAGGTTCCTCCTTGTGTTCTGTCTGTAATATCGTGATCTAATAGTTTGCGTGACCAAAGTATCTAGTGGGGTTTTTCTATAAACAAATGTAAAGGCAATGGGGGGGGGGATCACAAGATCAAATTGGAACTCAAATCAAGCTTCTAAGAAATGGAATCAACTGTGTATGAAATTATTGTATGAAATTATACCGCCCAATTAATGGCAAGAAAAAACCATTCTTTTTCAGTATTGCAATTCCCCCATTTCACTGTTAGCTCCACAGTAGGAGATATATATATAATTGTATATTGAATAATTTTGCAAGATGGATAGCGCAACTATCAGGTGAAGAAATGGCTCTTTTGACAGGCTTTGCATAGCTAATACATATGAACACATGAAGCTGTGTTCTAGTGAATCAGACCCCTGGTCCATCAAGGTCAGTACTGTCTGTGCAGATTGCTAGCAGCTCGCCAACATCTCAGTGTAAGGTCTTTCACTTCACCTGCTACCTGATCCTTTTAACTAGATATACTGAGGATAGAACCTGGGAACTTCCACATGCCAATCAGATATTCTGCCACCAAGCCACAGCTTCTCTCAGTTTTAATAGTTAAAATTGCTTCCTGAGCTAGAAGATGCTTGCCTAAACTAGCATTGATTGCTCGTGGCTACTGGACATGCCCCGCCTTTTTGGATAGGGGATGAAGAGAAACAGTTCAGCAGCTGGATGTAGCTAAGGTCTGAGATTTAATTCCAGTGATAAAGCAATGGCTAACTGTGGGGGAGGGAGAAAGAAAGATAAGAAATTTTAAAAAAGACTCCTACCACACATTTATCCTGCCATTCCTCCAAGGGGCATGGGGTGGCATAGATTATTCTGTTCTCCTTTTTATTCTCACAACAACCCTGTGAGGCAGATTAGGTTGAGAGACACAGACTGGCCCGAGGTCACCCACGGAATTTAATGGCAGATTCCCTAGAGAATTGAACCTGGGTCTCCCTACTCCTATGATACTAAGCACTACATCACACTAACATGTTACAGTGAAAAACAGGTTGCTTACCTGTAACTGATGATCTTCGAGTGGTCATCTGTGCAGTACCACACATGGTGGGGTGCCTGCGTACGACCTCGACCAGAGAAACTTCTAGAGCTTTGCCTCAGAAAGCTTTTGGCGGGCTCTCTTCCCGCCCTGGGGAGCAGGCACGTACTGTGCATGCCTGGAGTGGGGGAGAGAGCCGCCTCCCACTCAGTTCCTTCGACCGCTACCGGTAAGTCCCATCAAGCCAAAGAAAGGTGAATAGGAGATGCCAGCAGTGGGGAAGGCTGGGTGGGATTGTGGTACTGCACAGATGGCCACTCGAAGATCATCAGTTACAGGTAAGCAACCTGTTTATCTTCGTCGTGGTCTCTGTGCAGTTCCACACATGGGTGATTACAAGAGCTGAACCAGTTGGAGGAGGGACCTGGCAGCTGCAAGAGACACAAATGACACTGGTTAAGACACAGCATCATCAGTGAGAAGAAACACCCACGGGTCCTACCTGGGGATGCAGCAGGGTCAAGCGAAGAGAGATCACAGCACCAAGTGGCCGAACGCAGCATCCCGTCGAGCTCGAACGTCGAGTGCGTAGGGGGTCACGAAGGTCGATGCCGAGGACCATGTAGCAGCCGCACAGACGTCCTCCAACGGGACACCAGCCAGGAAAGCGGTGGATGTCGATACCGCCCGTGTAGAATGGGCAGTGACAGAGGTAGGAACGGGTTGACGTGCGAGCTCATAGCAAAGGGCTATGGTGGAAGTCACCCACTTGGAGAAACGTTGAGAGGAAATAGGCTCCCCGAGGTGAGGGGGCCCATAGGCAAGGAACAGCTGAGGAGATTTATATATAGGCTAAGACCTGTGTAAATAGAAGGAGAGCGCTCTGCGCACATTGAGGCAGTGGAGGGCTCTCTGAGGTGCATCAGTCGGATTTGGAAAGAATGAAGGTAAAACAGACAACTGGGACAGATGGAAGGCAGAGATGACTTTAGGCAGGAAAGTAGGATCTGGCCTAAGGACAACCTTCTCGTTATGAAAAATTGTATAGGGGGATCAGCCCGAAAGGGCAGCTAGTTCCCCTACTCTGCGCGCAGTAGTAATCGCTATAAGGAAGGCAGTTTTCCAGGAGAGTAACCTGAACTCGGCCGTGGCCATGGGCTCGAACGGCTTAGACATCAGTTGAGTGAGAACGAGAGAGAGACTCCATGAAGGCACCAAAGGCTTCCTAGGGGGACAGAGGTGGAGGAGACCTTTGAGGAACAACTTGGTAAGGCGGTGGGAAAAACCCGTGGATCCCTGTATCAAGGGATGGTAGGCCGAGATGGCTGCTAAATGGACCTTTAAAAACAAGTATGCCAGGCCACTATTTAACGAGACAAGATAGGAAAAAATCTCATGAAGAGACGACTGGAGAGGATCAAAGGAGTGATCAGAGGCATACGACTGGAACCTCTTCCACTTTATATTTATTTGTTTATATATTCGATTTCTACCCCGCTCCAACCCCGAAGGGTCTCTGAGCGGCTTACAAGTTCCAAATTTATCCCTAGCTAAGGCCACATATCTACAGGGGTTGGGGCTGCCTACCGGCACCCATGTGGCAGGGCTCGCTGTTTTTTTCCTTAGTTGTTCTTTCTCAGGCGGACTTTTGGGTGTCAGTGCTCGCCTCCTGGTGTGGTCGTCTGGTCCGGCGGCTTCTTCTTTCTCTTTTTCTTTTGGCGGGCTCGTCTGGTATTACAGCCCAGCTACGTCCGTACGGCTCCGCTGCGCTTGCGTCACGTCGCAACGTCCTTCTGTAGCTCCGCCTCTGTCTCCACCTCCATCGCTTCACTTGCCTTCGCTCTGCCGCTCCGACGCTAAGCCACTCCATCGCCGCCATTTCCGCCGCCACCACCGCAGTCGCTTCTACTGCTCCTGCCACACACACCCTTACGGAGCGTAAGTGGCACGGGTAGATGGCTTCCTAGCATTCAAAAGGACTTCAGACACTTCAAGTGGAAAGTCTAATGCAGGATCTTCCAGGCTGTTAATCAGAAGAAACCGGGATCAGGGTGGAGAACCTTTCCTTGAGCCCGAGAGAGGAGATCTGGGACGACAGGGAAAGGACGGAATGTCTCGTTGGATAGCCGAAAGAGGTGCGGAAACCAGACTTGGCGCGGCCACCATGGAGTGACTAGGATGCAGGACGTTGCATCGGCCATAATCTTTTGAACGACCCGGGAGATCAAGGGAAATGGAGGGAAGAAATAAAATAGGGTTCCCGTCCAGGTGTGGAGAAAGGCATCTCCCAGGGACCGAGCGGATGGTGGACCGCGGCTGAAAAAGCGGGAGCACCGAGCATTGTGTGCAGTTGCAAAGCCGTCTATGGCAGGGCGACCAAACTCAAGGAAGACAGGTTTCAGGTATCGAAAGTGAATGGACCATTCGTTGTCCGAAAACTGGGAGCGACTCAAGCGATCGGCGTCTATGTTTTGAACATTCCAGTGATGTGGATCGTAGAGAGCGTGATGGAGTGGTGGATACACCATTGCCAGAGATCGATAGCCGTCTGGCAAAGACGAAGGGAGGCTGTCCCGCCTTGTTTGTTTATGTAGTAAACTGTGGTGGTGTTGTCGGAGGCAACCTGAATGACTCATCCTCGAAGGACAGGGAGAAATGAGCAGAGGCCTAGGTAAACGGCACGCAGCTCCAGGATATTGATATGAAGGGCGGCTTTGCGAGGAGACCAGATCCCTTGTGCCAAAAGGATTCCGCACTGGGCTCCCCAACCCCAGAGGGATGCGTCGGTAGAGACTGAGACTTGCGGAGAAGGATGCCGGAGAGCAGGTGGTGAGGATGAGACCACCAAGCAAGAGAGCGGATGACAGGGGGTGGATTGACAGGATTTTGTGCCACGGACTGCGGAGAGGGTCAAAGGTACGGAGAAGCCACAGTTGGAGGGGACGCATCCTCAACCTGGCATGACGGACGATGAAGACAGTAGACGCAAAATGCCCCAGTAGCCTCATAATGGACCGAGCAGACTGGTGGGGAGAGGTCTGGAACTGGGAGACCAAAGTAAGTATGTCGGAGGCCCTGGAATTCGGGAGAAATGCGGTCTCGAGGTTGGTATCGAGACGGACTCCCAGGAATTGAAGGGCCTAAACAGGTTGGAGAGACGACTTGGTTGACACAAAGCTCGAGGGCACGAAGGAGGGACAGGGTGGTTTGGAGGTCTTGGAGGAGCTGGTGTTGGGTGGAGGCAACAAGAAGCCAATCGTTGATATAGGGATACAGGGCAACCCCGACGATGGAGGTCTGCAGACACCACAGCCATCAGCTTGGTAAAAACCCTCGGAGCAGTGCAGAGTCCGAATGGAAGGACCCGATATTGGTAGTGTGTGTTGCCGACAGCGAAACACAGGAACTTTTGATGCTGTGGATGGATAGTGACATGAAAAAAGGTGTCCAGGAGATCAACAGAGATGAGCCATGCTGCTCGGGGAATCAGTGGGAGGATAGATTGTAGGGTGACCATTCAGAACTTGTGACATCGAATGTATCGATTCAGATCCCGAAGATCCATAATGGCCCTGAAGCCGCCATCCCTCTTCGGTACGAGGAAATACTTGGAGTAGAAGCCTAGAGTTTGTTGCGCTTCCGGGACGACCTCGATGGCACCTTTGGCAGAAGCGCAGAAATTTCGGAATCAAGGAGAGGATCCGGGGGAGTGACGACATAATGAGGTAGGTCGGGAGGCGAAACGAACTCTATGGTGTACCCGACCCGTAAGATGGTAAGGACCCAGATATGGGTTGAAATTTCTTCCCACTTTCGTAGAAAGGGGAAGAGTTGGGTCCGGACAGGAGGGGTATAAGATGGAGGAGATGGCAGGCAACATGGGTTTTTTAGGGGATTTTTAGGGGCCTGTTGGCACACCCGATTAGGGTAACGGGAGTCATAGGGCCTCTTTCTCCAATTGGAGGTGGGTGCAGGAGATGGCTGACGTCTGGCATAATATAGTTTCCACGAACAGAACTGGCATCGAGGTGCCGATGCCGAGACACTGAGGTTCTGTGCCTGCTTCCGACTATCATCAACAGCCTTTAAGGCTTCATCAGTGGTAGAGTGGAAGAGACCTTCGCCATCGAAGGGGAGATCCTCAATGCGGAATTTCACGTCTGGCTGTAAAGAGGTACCTCTTAGCCAAGCATGACAACGGAGGCCCACGGAGGAAACAAGAACCTTTGAGGAGCAAGTGACAGCATGATGGACTGAATTAATTTGCTGTTTCGAGATTGTGCAAATTTCTGATAAAGCTCCTGACAAGGTCGGACGGTGTTCCTCTGGAACAAACTGTAAGATGGGACGGACTGCATTAGCCTCATGAAAGGCATAGGCCGAGAGATATGACAGGTAGGTGTCAATACGAAGATTCATAGAAGCGAAGGAATACAGCTTCCTCGCAATATCATCAATTTTGTGGCCCTTGCGATCGGGAGGCTCAGAGTGGTGGGCAGATTGCTTCGATTTCGAAGAAGATTGTACAACCATGGAATTCGGCGGAGGCTGTTTAAAGAGAAACTTCCCTGAGCTCTCTTGGACCTTCTAGAGAGCTTCATATTGTTTGGTGACTGGGGGAATGGAAGCGGGATGAACCCATGTCTCCTTGAGGGTAGAAAGGTGGACCGGCAATAGAGGCAGGACCGTAGAAGGCGGGAGGTCAGCCTGAACAAGTTTGTGAACGACGTCACAGCCGGGGATTCAGTGGAACCCTGGACCTGAAGCGCGGATGCCAACCTGGTTACAAGTTCCAGATACGCTTTCGGGCCTTCAGTAGGTGAAATAGACCCCGAGGGCTGAAGCTCATCTTCGATGTGCGGAACATCGAGTTCGAGGTCTGCCGAATCCGAGTTGTAGGATATCGACATGGAAGAGTAAAATCTCCGCTGTTGAGTGAGATCAGCCAGTATCGAGTCATCAACAGGGGGATGAAGCCCAGGTTCTCATAGAGAACACTTAGGGGCATCACTAGGTCTCGAGAGGGTAGGAGACTGGTCAGGGGCAACAGAACGGGCTGAAGCCACGGACCGAGATCGTATGGTGCGATCCAAAGAGCGTGGATGCTCATGACGTTCAAAGTGACGAAGGTGATCATACCAGTGTCGGCGAGGAGTAGGAGATGTCACCTCAGATAATACTAAGGATAGTAATCTGGCCGATCTCGTTCATCAGACCAGTATTGGTTATCAGAAGGTGATCCCGAGGGAGAAGGCGAATGGTGATGAATAAGACGCTTTCTTTTTTTAATAATAATATATTTATTGGGTTTTTACCATTATGAACCAATGCTGTACATACAAACACATTAAACAACAAGATTACATTAAAAAAAATTCCTAAGACATCACATTTTCTTCACCGCAGCACAGAGAAACCTACCCTTTACTCATCTTTTACACCAATATACTCTTCTTCTTAATCTTACATTCACATCTGCGTTGAAAAGTTCTTAATCTATCTTTAACACTTCTTACTGCTAATTCCAGTCAGTACAATGATTTATAACTTTATTTTAGCTCCTTACTCAGCTCTACTATCTTTATTCCGTTCTAAACCCTCCTAAAGCATCTTGTTGATTCCCTTACATACAGCACGGGGGCACAATCGAGATCGAGATTGATGGTCAGTGGAATGCTCCCTGCCCTCCAAATGGTGGATCGGGGTATGGGAGTGTGGCGACGCAGATCGAGAGTCCCGTTGACAAGACAAGTCAGGAGGGGATCTCGTAGATTGACCCAGCAGAATAAGGCCCGAAGCTGAAGAGAGCATAGGAGGCGATGTCGGAGGCCGTAAAGTGGACTTGTTAGGTACAACAGCCACAGCAGGGGTCGACGTCGTTAAGCCAGTAATGACAACTGGGTCGACAGCCGAAGTGGAAGCCGATGTCGAGGGCTTAACTTTTGATTTCGAGGAAGCCTTGACCTCAGGCCGTTGAGATTTCAACTTTGGTGCCTTCGAAGAGCAATCTGATTTTTGAGAGACAGTTGAAGCCATGGCAGGGCGCAAGGCTGCCTCTAAAAGCACAGCCCTAAGGCAAGTCTCCCTATTACGTCGAACTTGTCTAGTAAAACTAGCACAATGGACACAGGTATCAACTCTATGTGATTCCCCAAGACAAAAAAGGCACAAATCATGACCGTCGTTTGAGGTACGTTTAGCTGGGCAATAACGGCACAGTTTTAAACACTTTGTTTTGCCCATACGTTCTCCCCCCCAATCACTATAAATTAAAGGGGGGGGGAGAGAAAAAGAAAGGATTTTTTAAAATGTATGTATGTATGTATGTATGTAGTAACAAGAAAGTTCAAGAATGAAGACGGAAGGGAATGAAAAAGAGAAAAGAGAAATGTATACTTAGCTAAGGCAAGTATGGAGCGACAGAAACGAGGTGTGAACACACAGACGGTCCAAGAAGAACTGAGTGGGAGGCGGCTCTCTCCCCCGCTCCAGGCATGCGCAGTACATGCCTGCTCCCCAGGGCGGGAAGAGAGCCCGCCAAAAGCTTTCTGAGGCAAAGCTCTAGAAGTTTCTCCGGTCGAGGTCGTGCGCAGGTGCCCAACCATGTGTGGGACTGCACAGAGACCACGACGAAGATCGTACTTTTATCCTGCATGTACATGCCTTTGTATTCCGTTTTAGTAACAGGTTGCTAATGGATTTTTTCTATCATTTCAGACAGACCCATTTTAATAACCAGTTGCTAGCAGAATTTATTTACCTGTTCATACAAATTCACTTGCATTGGGTTAGCAAAGCTTGGCTGAGTTGCTTTTGGGGGAAACTGCTTTCTTCCATTTTCTGAATTGCTGTGGCATGCTGTTTAAAATGTCCATAGGCCCTTCCTACAATGCCACCCCCCCCGCTGCCCTTTTTCGCCATGTAATCTTCCTCAGACTTTCTTTTGAACCTTCTAAGTTGAGCACTATAGCGCTAAAGCAATATAACATTTTAGTGCTATAGTGTGCATCAATGGAGTCAAGGCATCTCAATGGTGCTGCTATAGTACTGAAGTGCTGTATCTGTTTAGTGCTATAGTACTCAGAACATTCAAAAGAAAAAGTCTGAGGAAGATCGAAATTGGGCCAACAGCAAATAACATTCAGTTTAGAACGGTAATGTGAAAAGGACCATAAAGAGAAATCAAGTGGACAGCATATCTGGACTGTACACATGTTCACTGTAACTTGAGAACAGGGCTAATGACTCTCACAAAAGTGATTAACTCACTGTATACTGTCAAAACTGTAAACACATGCAAGGTCACAGACTCTCTTCTGTAAAATGGAAAAAAAAATCACCAGTGGCTATCTTCCAAGTCAGAGCAGACAAAAGGCATGGTTCTGAAGAGAAAGCCACTAGTGTTGAGCAGGGTTTGCTGGCAAAAGAACTGCCAGCTTATCACCAGAACTAATTGTTTTTTGCACACAGCTGGCAAGGAGGAAGGTGTGCATGTATGTGTGGGGATTCCAATGTGTTGCTGCTTCCCTGATCCAACAAAAAAAGGGCTTGATGTTGGAAGGCAGGAATACTTTGGCCACCAAGTGAGAAGGGAGCACTCACTGGAGAAGACCCTGATGCTGGGAAAGATTGAAGGTCAAAGAAGACGGGGATGGCAAAGGATGAGATGGTTAGACAGTGTCATAGATGCAACGAACATGAAGATGAGCAAACTTCAGAGGACGGCGGAAGACCGGAAGGCTTGCCGTGATCTGGTCCATGGGGTTGCAAAGAGTCAGACTCGACTGTGCGACTGAGCAACAAAAAACACCAGAGGCAGAGCAATCACGCCAGAGAACAAAACTAGGAAAGGGACTGGTTTTTCCCAGAGGGGGCACCTCAAAGCTAACTATCAGACCACACTTTTTCTCCCACACAGTAAAGGGCTTTGTCCTCATTAGCAGCTCATTATGCGTGTCTTCCAGCAAATAGCAAAACCCCTGTTATGCCAATGAAAGGAACAGCACTCCATCAAAATGGCTTGAGCAGGCCAAAAATGCTGCCCTCCTCACTAAGCAGCCGTTAAACAAAACACTGTGATTGGTTTTACCTTAGGGGTGTGCAGTTTTTTTTTAAATTTGGTATTATTCAGTTTGTGTCTATTGGAACCTAAAAAAATTTTGGTTTTTCCAAAAAATCCCAGATCCCAATACTGGCATGGTAGTTGGATCTGGGATTTTTCGGAAATCCCACAATTTTTCAGGTCCAATAGACCCAAGGAGAAAAACACCAGATTTTTTTTTTAAAAGCCAGCCCAATCCTGGGGCTGGGGCTGGGGCTGGCTCTGCTTCTCCTGCAGCCTGGTTTAAATTGCGCTACAGGAGAAGCCAGCTCCAGGATCTGTGTGCCTTGGGGCAGATCCTGGCTCAGACAGCTTCTCCTGCAGTGTGGTCTAAACTGGGCTGCAGAAGGAGCCAGACCCAGGATCGGTGTGCCCCGGGGAGATTGCTCCCTGAGGCATGCAGATCCTGGCTGGGACACCTTCACCTGCAGCCTGGTTTAAATCAGACTGCAGGAGGAGCCAGTCCCAAGCTGAGCCGGCAGAAACAGTCTACTCCCCCTGGCACAGCCGATCCTGATCCTCAGGCTGTCTTCTGCAGTCCCTTTAAGCTTTAAAGGGACTGCAGTAGAAGCCCAACGAACAGCTCTCCTCTGCTTTAGAATCTACCATAATTCCTGAATATATTCAAGATTTTTTCTGGATCCCTCCCCCCTGGTTTTTTCCGAGTAAATCCAGATACATTTGGAATGCTGAAAAATACCAATAAGGTGTTTTTTGGGTATATTTTCAGTTTGGGTAGACCCGAATGCACACCCCTATTTTACCAGATTCCTTGACAATAGAGATATCTTCAGAAAAACTTACCCTGGAAGACCTTTTACACTGAAAAGAGAAGCATAAGATCAACAGGCTCAGAAAACTGCAATCCTATCTTGTGAGAATTAAGGTTACCAGCCCCAAGGTGGGACCTGGAATTCTCTTAAAATTATAATTGACCTCCAGATCAGATCCTCTGGAGAAAATGACAGCTTTGGAGGACAGACGCTGTGGCAGAGGTCCCCAACCTTTTTGAGCCTACAGGAATCTTTGGATTTCTGATGCAGTGAGGGGGAGCCAGCCACACAATCGCTTCTATAGATTTCTTTCAGTCAATGAAGATATCTGTGCTGTTGTATCAGCTGCTGCCCAAGGATTGCAGGGTCAATCGTATTTCCAATGGCCCATCAGAAGCATTGCTGGGCAAAAGCCCCACCAGGTCCTACCCAATTTCTAAAAACACTTGGCAGATGCCAAGAAAGATGCCATGGGGGACCCCTACTCTATGGTAGACTACAGAGCCTAGAGTGACATCACATCCTTTCCTCCCAAACTCCACCCCCCCCATCCCCAGCACTGCCCCAAAATCTCCAGGATCTTCCCAAGCAGGAGTCATCAGTCTTAGTAGGAAACCTAGCTTGGGTTGTGTGCATTTTGCACAGAAACATTGGCACTGAGTTTTGGTCTCCCAGGGCACCCAACCTTTGTTTACCTTTTGTAAACAAGCTTCTAGCCTTTCCAACAATGGGGGAAATGTTTGAGAACAGGAATGACAGCTCATGGAACCTCAGGAGCCTGGCAGTGCTTGAGTGGGGCTTCGATAGCAATTTAGCCATCGTGCTTCAACACCGGGGGGCTTCTCAGCACTAACCAGATTCTTTCCACGTTGGTTGCACGAGGGGCCTGTGGTTTAGGAGTGCCAAGGAAACAGACACGTGTGACCTGGAAGGTGCTGACTAAATTTTAATCGGTAGAGAAAATATTTTACTTTTTTTTCCACACACCAGCATCTCCAGTGACCAGAGCTGAGGGAACAGCGGTACCACTGGGGCCAAACTTTGGAGCAAAAGGACAGGGAGCCAGCCTCCCTGGCTCAATGGGAGAAAGGGGTCAAATGCAGCTAGAGATGGGCAAGCTCCGCCCAGCCACTTCCATCTTTCCCCCCTCCATTTGCTTCCTCCTGGTGCATTCTAGGAATTGTAGTTCCCAGAACACCCAAAATTAATGAGGAAGGGAAGAGCCCCCCAAGACCACTGAGTCCAGTCTGCACCCAATTACACCACTATTGGCAAAGACCAGCCTCTGCTCCGGGCCTTAGAGATTGCTGCCAGCCTGAACAGACGACACTGATGACCTGATACGGATGTGTGTGCAGCGGCTCCCTGAGTTCACATACGTTAACACCTCCTCCACCAGGAAAGGCACCCTTCCTCCAGGGACAGCCCACACTGAGCCTATTCAAAGAGCAACAGCCTCACGTGCTCCGGCTTTTCTGTGCAGATCAAAGGAGGGTGGAGATTTGACACATGATTTGTAAAAGAGGCCTTTGTGCACTGAGGGATGTGTGCCAAAATATGGGCGGTTATGAAGCCCGAGCGCACAAAAGGGAGCGTATCCACAGGCATTTCCCCCCCTCTTGATCTATTAATGGGACTGGCATGCCAGCCTTTGGAAAGCCTGGGGGGGGGAACTCATTCAAAAATGTAAAATGGTCCAGTGAGCAAGGAATCCATAGCCACCGGCTAGCCCTCTGATAATAACAGAGACCTAGCAAGGGTCTTTGGTTACCCTCTGTAACATTTCTTCCTCTTACATCTTGCTACTGTCTCAAACAGAGATACAGTTAACACTCCCATTGGATGAGAATGCAAAACTAAGGATCCTTTCTTTCTGGCTGTGGTCTCATTTATTTCACACTACTATCCACGCCAATACCTAATTAAAGTCCAGTAGGAATCTTCTCTGCTTCTCCAAAACCTAATCTTCTCCTCCTGCTGCTAAAACTCAGTCATTCAGCAGAGAACCACAACCTCTCCCTCCTCCCCACTAACTGGCTCCTCCTGCTATCTGTCCCATCCTCTTCACTCAATGAACCTTATACTGAGTCAAGACTGTTGATCTACCAAGGTCAGTATTATCTACTCTGGTCTGCAGAAATTATCAGGTGAGTTTCTGGATCACTGCATTATGGAGCACCAAAGCACAACAGAGATCTTGCAGTTTATCGAGCCCCAGTAGATACTTTTATCCAGCCTTGATGAAGTCCAGACTCACTCAGGTCTGGGAATCCTTGTCCCTTGAAAGATGAAACCCACAAGTTTCTGCTACATCCTCTTGGTCTGAGCAACTGCTTTGCTTGCCCATCTGTTGCCCAGTCCTGGCCGCTGGCACTGGGCACCAGGCTTTCAACTCCCCAACCAGATCCTCCTTCCAATGCCCCTTGCTCTTCTGCCAGCATTCTTCGTGCCATTGGAGATGCTTAAGACACTCTGATCTAGAAGCCTTCCTGCCGCTTGCCTTGCCAAGTCATTCTCTTATTGCCAGCTGGTTTCTCACTGGGCTCATAGCCCCAGCAGTGGTCAGTGGCTATGGATTTAATCTTGGCTTTGGTTCTAACATGGCTGATAGGCAAATGACTTTTCCTTCAGTTCCCTAATCCCAAGGGTCCTCATTCCATTCAGAAAACTCTGCATGAGGATCTCTCCCAGGCCCACAAAAACTTCACCCATCTAATCTCAAAGATATCACACATACAGGCCTGATCCTTATGCCTGATCCTGTGAACTGTGATCAGGGTCTTTTCCCATCATCTGCTGTGGGGCAGCAGTAGAGTATATCTGGCAACGGCCAGTAAGGAAGAACAGGGACTACCTCCTGACTTTAAAAAGCATAGGTAGAACCCCTGTACATTGAAAGTCAGTTCAACCAACACTTACTTTTTTTTAAATTGTTAAATGTTTTACTAGGAGGAGTTTGCACCCTGACCTGAATAACCCAGGTTGGCCCGATGCTGTCAGATCTTGGAAACTAAGCAGGGTTGGCTTTGGCTAATATTTTGATGTGCGACCTCCAAGGAATACCAGGGTCATGGTGCAGATGCAAGCAATGGAAAATTACCTCTGAAACCTCTCTTGCCTTAAAAACAAGTCTAGCTCGCCACCTAGTGGTGCATAAAGCTAAAGAGCCAGAGCTTCTGGCTGCCAGACAGTCTTAGGATCTCCTGGCTATTCTACACACAATGCCATATGATAACTAATTAATTACACTGACTGAAACCATAGGTTTATCAAGGTCACTGTTGTCTATTGTGACATCTCCAACGTCTCAGGTGAAGGGCTTTCCCATCTTCTACTACCTGATTCTTTCAGCCAGAAATGCAATCGAACCTGGGACCTTGTGCATGCAAGGAAAATGCTTCGCCACTGAGCAACAGCCCACCGTTGATTTGAAGAAGAGGCAGGAATACCAATTCATTTTCCTCTTCAAAAGGAATAAAGTTAATTCTGGGTATAAGCTTTTGTGTGCATGTGCACCTCTTCAGATACAACATTTTGTGTGCATGCACACGAAAGCTTATACCCAGAATTAAACTTTGTTGGCCTCAAAGGTGCCACTGGACTCAAACTTTGTTCTGTTGCTTCAGACCCACACAGCTACCTACCTGAATCTATGCTCCTTGACTGATCATTCATTATGGCACAGCCAGAGTAGAGCTTTTTCTAATCTTCCCCAGGATCCATCACAGAAAGCCCTACCATTTTTTCCCCTGGAAAACAAAGCACTGGAAAAATCTTAGGATACTCTCACAATGCAAAGATTGGGGAAGAACTGTAGAATGTACTTTTATCATTCATGCATAATGTGTAATGTAAATCATTACTGAAAGAAATATGAACAGCCATCAGAAGAGCTGGGGTTGCCGTCCATTCACTAGCCTTGCCTCCCATACCTATATTTATTTCAATGCTGACACAAACCAGCTTACAACATCATTCTCCTCTCCTCCATTTTGTCCTCACAACAACCCTGTGAGGTAGGTTGGGCTGAGAGTGACCAGCCCAAGGTCACCCAGCAAGCTTCCGTGGCAGAGCAGGAATCTGAACCTGGGTTTCCCAGCTCCTAGGCTAATACACTATTAACACAGCCAGTTCTTTTCTTTTCTTTTTTGCCGTCAAGTCAAGCTGACTTCTGACAACCCCTAGTGGGGCTTGAAGGCAAGGGATGTTTCAGAGGTGGTCTGCCATTGCCTGCCTCTGTGTCACGACCCTGGTATTCCTTGGGGGGTCTCCCATCCAAGTACTAGCCAGGGCTGGCCCTGCTCAGCATCTGAGAGCTGACGAGATTGGGCTAGTCTGGGCTGTCTAGCTCGGGACAGCTAGTTCTTATCCCCCCATCCACCCCCGTCATCACCAGCCTGTCCCCGTAAAGGGCTTCCATCCCTCATGGTTTGCAGCGCCTTGGTTGGGCTCTGTCCTTGGTCTTGACCTTATTCTGCATCCTCTCTTTCTGCACAAGGCACTGCTCCTGCCGGCACTCACCTTTGGCCCCAGTCCCACAAAGAAAGACATTTCATGCCACAGTGCCCATGGATTGGGGTTTGCTTCCCCACTCCTCCACTTGCACCTGCTGGATGACCTTGGGCAAGCCATAGTTCTGACAAGAGCTGTCCTTGAAAGGGCAGTTCTTGAAAGAGCTCTCTCAGCCCCACCTACCTCACAGGGTGTCTATTGTGGAGAGGGAAAGGGAAAGGAGTTTGTAAGCCGCTCTGAGACTCCTTTGGGTAATGAAGGGCGGGTTATAAATCCAATCTCTTCTTCTTCTTCTAAGCAGGTCAGCCATGGTCTGTATTTGGATGGGAGACTGCTAAGGAATGCCAGGATCTCTATGCAGAGGCAATGGAAAACAAGCCTGGGCACAGTTCTACGACAAAGATGTCTTTTGCAGAGCCGTATCAAAAGAGCACCATCTAGTGGCCAGCACTGCTGTTACCTGCAGACTGTCCTCCGCACAGCTAAGGTTGTATTTTGATAACAGCAGACTTTTAGAACAAACTGAAAACTCCAGACCAGTATGAAAAGCAGTGGGAGAGGGTGAAGCTACAGCAACTCCTTCCCTGCACTTCTGTTAGTGCTTTGCAGCTAAGATTGCCAACAGAACTGGAGAAAAGCATCCTGTCCCTTTAAAGGAGGTTTAATGTGTGGAAATGTGCAACTGAAGCTTGTCCTGAGATGGAGGTAAATGAAGTCATCAGTAAGCCTCTGTGAAAGGGACTGGGTGTTTGTCTCTTTTTTATTTTGCTCCAGGCAATTGGCAACCCTAGCTAGAAGATGCTGCACCACATTTATGGTTACCAACTGGTCTGGAGAAGAAATGTCCTGTCCCTCTGTCATGGCTCAGGTGGGGTGTCACCTGACGCTGCCACCACTCTGGTTCCAGGCTCCTCTGAGAAGGCCCAGACCACCCTCCCAGGCCTTTAGACCTCCCTTTTGGCAGAATAATAGGCATGAGGACCAGGCAGAATGAACAATGAAAATAGTTTATTGTATAGGAGGTCAAACAATAAGGTGCAGAATTATAACGGTAAGTGGGTGAAAAGAAAAGAAATCAAATGCCCTAATGCATCTAAATATATACTGTCCCTAGCCCACTATTCCAAGTGGCACTAGACTACTCACCCTTCCCTCAGGATGAGGGTCTCTTCCCTGCAGCAGCCTTCCTTCTGGCTCTGCCCTCTGGGAAGAAGAACAGCTTTTCCTGCTGCTCCAAATCTTTTATTCCAAGCCCTCCTCTTTTTTTAGCCTCGACGATACCCTCCTGAACCAGTTCCTCGTCGGACTCCGGAAGCCGAAGCTGCAGAGGAGACTGGTGAGCCAGGAGGAACTGAGCCTGGAGAAGACGATCCGGGAGGCCTCCGCTTACGAAAAAGCGTGACAAGACCGCCACGCCAAAGCGGTCCACCGCACACAAGTGAGCAGCGGTTCCGACGCCTCGGACCAAGAGGAAGTCCTGCAACTCCGACAGCGGACTCAGCAGCGACCAAAACACGCATCCTCCAGGACCAACAAGGCCCCGTCTCCAAGCCAGTGCGCCAGCTGCGGGGAGGGTCACGAACGCCGGTCGTGCCGTTTCCGGAATGCGGTCTGCCGCTCCTGCAACAAGGCCGGACACATCGCCAAGGTCTGCCGGTCCCAGGGACAACGACCGAGATCGGCCACCCACCAGACCACCGCGGAACCGCCCCTGGAGCTCCACACCGTGTCGTCCCACTTTCCACAGCACCAGGTCTGTAACTTGCCCCCCGACG
>NW_015164204.1:254584-279311 GCF_001447785.1 Gekko japonicus
TGCCAATCCTCCACAAGCTCATCTAACGAGCCGCCAGGGGGCCTCGGATACTGAAGGGCCATCTGAAGCCGAATTGGGTCCATTTGGCTCCTCGGGCGAGCCAAAATCTGCTCGCCGCCTAAACGGAGTCGGGGTGGCACATTCAGACAGGCCTTCAGTGCATAGTGGTCCGACCATGGTACTGCTTCCGCAGTAATCCGGTCCACTGTCAACCCTGCTGTGAAGATCAGATAGAGCGTGTGACCGGCCCGATGCGTTGGAGCCGATACAAACTGCGAGAGTCCCAGTGCCGCCATGGACGACACTAGATCCATAGCCCGGCTGGAAGCCGCGTCATCGGCATGGACGTTGAAATCACCCATGACCACCAGCCAAAACCTCTCAGGGGCTTCTGGGAGTTGTAGGCCCAGTCTCACCCACTGCTAGTCAGGCTCCCTGGGCCTAGTAGGTCTCTGGTGGCACAGCCCAGATCATGACACCCTCCAACAGAGGCTTCATGGGACGTTATGTACCAGGTGATGTTACTTACCTCCATCCCATGAAAAATTTCTACTGCCCATCTCCACATATAAAGCTTCTTACTGAAGGGACACAATGTTTTTCTCCAGGCCTGTTGGCAACATTAACTTCCAAACACCACAAGGACTTGCACCATGTATGACTTTGCAAAGTTGCAGTCCTGTGGCTTTGAAGAGACAGGCTATTCATCACACAAAAACATTTTAAAAGAACACAGCAATTAACTGTGTGCTAAACAGGCTAAGACACTGAGCTGCAGACCGGAAGGTCTGTAGTTCAGTAGTTCGAGACCTGTGTGCTGCATGACAGAGTGAGCTCCTGTCTCTGTCCCCAGCTCCTGCCAAACTAGCAGTTCAAAAGCAAGAAATTGCAAGTAGATAAATAGGTACCGCTTTGGTGGGAAGGTAACAGTGTTCCGTGCGCCTCGGCGTTTAGTCATGCCGGCCACACGACCACAGAAACGTCTTTGGACAGCGCTGGGTCTTCAGCTTGGAAACGGAGATGAGCACCACATCCCTAGAGTCCGATTCGACTAGCTTTCGAGCAAGGGAAACCTTTACCTTTACACACCAAAAATTGTTGAACTGTGGGTGTGAAACTGTTAACTCCCATATTCAGTCTATCTGTGGCATAGTTCATTTTATTTCTTTTACTCCATTCATACCCCCCCTTCTTGCCAATGGGAACCCAAAACAGCTTACACCATTCTCCCCTCCTTCGTTTTGTCCTCCTAACTTTCCTGTGACTTAAGTTTGGCAGAGAGTACGTGACTGGGCCACGGTCACCCATTATGCTTTCACGGCAGAGTGGGGATTCCCACCAGGGTCTCTTAGATTTTAGTCTAACCACCACACCACACTGGCAGTCTACCACAAGCTGGCGTGCAAAGTCTTAGATTGAAGAAGCCACTGATTGTGCGGGCCAACTGACAGCCTTCAGATATTGATCTTTTGCAGTAAAGCCCCAGGAACTGGCTCCTAAACCTTAGGCCTAACGCTCCAGAAATGGCAACCTGGCTAACAAAACCTACGATCAAGTTCCCACTTCGCAAGGAAAACATGCAGCATTTCACAGACTGAAAAAGATACGTTCTGGTATCATGTCAATCTCTGGCCTTTCACTGAGGATCTTGGTTCCATTTTTGCAACATTCTTTTTCATTCTTCCAATTGTTTACAACCTACCAGGAAATGCTGGAGGACATATTGTTATTGACACTAAGGAAGTTGTGGTTTTATGTTTTTCCAAAGCACAAAAATATTTTAGTCAAGTCATGTCACAGATGCAACTTCTGTTTGGAACGGCCTCCCAAAAATCTAGATCCTGAACACTTAAGGACTCCACACTTTTAAAATCTGTGCCCTGCAGTCAAATATAATGCTGAACGTACACAGAACACATTGTGCTTCCACTGAGCAGCCACTGCCGTCCTACAGAGGACTGCCTAGCCCCAAAGATACTTCAGGGTGTTTTGTGAAGGGCAGAAAGGACCCTGTAGGTCAGCTTAGGGGAGAATCTCTGAAAGACCCTCAAAGCTTATTGGCCCTCTGGATTATCAGAGCTTGTTTGCAAGACGGAAAGAGCTACTTAAATCAATGCAATCTCCTTGCAGTTTTAACTGCTGCGTTCCACCTCCCCTGGCCTGATGTTAAGAGATGAAGGGTTCACCCCAACGTCAAGCCTTACTACCTTACCAAAAGCTCGGTCTCCCCCAACTTGGGTCTCATGTCAAGATTCGCATGTGGAGTTCCCAGGGCTTTCCCCTTGGACTTGGACTCAAACCAAACCAAACCTGTTTTTCTCCAGTTCAAAGGGTAATCCTCAGATTGACTGTGGGGCACATCTGTGAGCCAGTGTGGTTTAGTGGTTAAGAGTGTCAGACTAGTATCTGGGAGACCCAGGTTCAAATCCCCACTTGTGCAATGGAAGCTCGCTGGGTGACCTTGGGCTAGTCACACACTCTCAGCCTAACCAACCCCACAGAGTTGTTGGGAGGATAAAATGGAGGTGAGACAAATGATGTAAGCCACTTTGAGTCCTCATTGGGGAGAAAGGCAAAGCTTTGCCTTGCTCGAAAGCCAGTTGAATCCGACTCTAGGAATGCGGTGCTCATCTCCGTTTCCAAGCCGAAGAGCCAGCGCTGTCCAAAGACGTTTCCGTGGTCATGTGGCTGGCATGACTAGACACCAAGGCGCACGGAACGCTATTACCTTCCCACCGAAGCGGTACCTATTTATCTAGTACTTGCAATTTCTTGCTTTCGAACTGCTAGGTTGGCAGGAGCTGGGGACAGAGACAGGAGCTCACTGCATCATGCGGCACTTGGGGCTCGAACTGCTGAACTACAGACCTTCCGGCCTGCAGTTCAGCATCTTAACCACTTGAGCCACCGCAGCCCCTCATTGGGGAAAAATGTGGGGCATAAATGAATCAAATAAATAAATAAGTGCACACACTCCCTCCACTGCCACTCCAGCAAGGGGTGTGGAGCTAAACTCTGTTTTCAAAATGGCACAGGGAAGCTCACTGCCATACACATACTTGAGACCTTTAAAGGGCTTTTCCTCCCTTTCCATGATGAGCTGCAGTGGAGCATTCAATCTCAACTTGGCAGAGAAAGGAGAAATGAGGGGCAAGGGAGACTGGACCGCGGGGGGGGGGGTACCAACATCTGCACTGTTACACAAGTCCAATGGGGAAAGGGAGAGTGTGCTATAGCAGTGTATGAACCAGTGTGTGTGGATGTCGTCCCTGCCTGCTCCTGTTGCTACTGTGGTGGCAGGGGCACAATAGCAGTCATTTGTAACTGGATTTTCCTATGTGGCAAAGACAATCCAGGAGGCAAAGGACTCCTTTCATGCAAAGGTAGCTCAATAATCTGATGATACATCAGTGCTGACATACAGAATCTTAGCAAGTGCAGATCTTCCCACCAGGAAACCATCCTCTGCTAAATTTCTGAGTGTCAGGATGAAGGTAGGGCAGCAGGACCCGCAAAAGCCAGCAGCGAAATATAAGGAAGGCAGAACGTGTTCCTGACGTTCCCCTGGAATTGTAACCCCACGGGTGTATTTGTGCACAAGGAAAGAGGCATCTGCAGGTGGCAAAGGCGGAGGCTCTGTGGGTCGTAATGCAGACACATTTCTCCGCCTGCTCAAAAGCCAAGTGTTCCCAGGGAGCTGGATAACTGGCGCATTGTGCTCCCGCCTCCAGCCCATATGCTGGATGCAGAGTTAAAGGGCTTCATTTTCTCATCCCCGTCTGAGCTCTTGAAAGGCCACCCTGGGGTAGCCATGGAACAAAGCAATATCCAAGCGCGTCAACCCCTGCCCATGTCTGAACAGCCCTGCACTGGGAAGCAATTCAAAGGCAACTGGAATGAGATCATTTGCTTTTGCTACAGATGGAGGGGCTGGCAGATTCTTGCTCCAAGTGCCACTGTGACCTCTGCACGTCCCTTAGCAAACTTGGGAATCTGCGATCTCACAGTTTTTCAGCACCGAGCCCTGGTGGCAGTCAAGATTCAGGCTGATTTCGCACTAGAGCTGTCTCGATGTTGTGCCGCCGTTTGCCCCAATACTACTGGTCAATTTCACACCCGAAGCCGCGGGGCTGCATTTGACCCGCGGCTTCGTCCGATTTCCTCCACAGTTTCGTGATCCTCAAAAAACAGGATCACAAAACTGCGGGGGAAATCGGGTAAAGCTGCGAGTCAAAATGCAGCCCCGCAGCTTCGGGTGTGAAATTGACCATTTTGGTTCTTACAGTCTAATCCCTAGCAGAGATCCTTCAGGGAAAAAATGCATCTGTCGCTGCAGGAAACTGGACTCCCCTTGACTTTGCTCTCCACCATATCAATGCAATCTTATGCATGTCCACTCAGACATAAATCCCATTGAATGACAATGTGAGGGCCAGTACAGCGTAGTCATTAGAGCACTAGACTGAGAGGATCTGGGAGGCCCAGGTTCGAATCCCACCCTGCCATGTGAACTTGCTGGGTGGCCTTGGGCTGTTGTGAGGATAAAATGGAGGAGAGGAGAAAGTTGCTTTGGGTCCTCATTGAGGAGAAAGGCAAGGTATAAATGAAGTAGATAAATAGTAATTGTGCATGCAGCCTGAGACAGACATAACAGCATACAACATCACTTTATACAAAATCTAACAGTAAATTGGCTGGGCCTTGGGTGGCTAGTAAATGTAGTAAAAACCAGCCCACTCAGAGACTCTAAATATGTGGGGGTACAAATATGACTTTGTACACTAACTGGGGGGAGGGGAATGGCCTCATGAAGGAAGAGAATGTTCCAGAAGAAAGGCAACCGTTGGAACACCTGAATGATCAAAAGGGGAAAATGGTAAGGGGAGAGGAATCAGTCACTTTGTTGATTTTATAGGGTCCTGGGAAAGGGGGTGGTGGAATTTTGAGGACTGGGCTGGGATTTAAAAATGTCCTCCCTTCCTTTTTTATTTTATTTTTAACATTATTTTTGACATTCCTACAACACCCCCAGCTTGTTGTCCACTAAGAGCCGGTTTGCTCCACTTCTTTTTCCATCGACGCAATTCATCTGCCTCTGCCCAGACTTAAAATGGGCATTGTGAAGCCAATTATTTGCTAGAAACTGCAAATGAGAGGCCCTTCATTTCATGGATGACAAAAAAGTACTATTTGTGGTTATGCAATCTGCCTCAAAAGGGAACAGGGAGCCACGTAAAGAGCCAATTCCTTTAAGCTTGGTGGGTGGCTGGAAAATAAACACCACCGTAGTATGCATGGCACTATGACCTTTTAAGAAACTTTGCCTGTGCCGATGCAGCCTGAAATTAGGTATAAATTAAGGTGCAGCACATGGCAGGTTAAGGACCCTTAATCCTCCTTGACTGATCATTCTGGCTTAGCATATGCCAGCTTTTGAGACTGGGGTGAGTTTTCTTTGCAGCTCCTAATTTTTCAAATATTTATATTCTGTATGCATTCTCACTTGTTGTATAATTATATTTTGCATGCATTCTTATTTGTATATGCTTTGAATTTGTATTCAGTCCCATTACAGCCATACTTGAATAAGAACAATTCGAAACGCGGCTTCAGGCATCCGGATTACGCGTCGGCTTTTGATGGCTCAGAAGCTTTTGATGGCTCAGAAAATTTGATTATTCCAATTTGGACTTTGATATTGCCTCTATGCTAGAGAAGACTCTGACTGTTTCTATTATCTTTGCACTTTGGCCTATTGATTTATATCATACTTGTTGTTATGCTTATTTGATTTACATTTCATTATATCATACTTGCTTATTTGATTTACATTACACTTGCTGTATGCTTATTTGATCATTATATACTTGCTTATTTGCTTGTAAGTTGTTTTTGCCAAGTGGTGTTGTTTTTTTTGGTTCTTACAGTCTAATCCCTAGCAGAGATCCTTCAGGGAAAAAATGCATCTGTCGCTGCAGGAAACTGGACTCCCCTTGACTTTGCTCTCCACCATATCAATGCAATCTTATGCATGTCCACTCAGACATAAATCCCATTGAATGACAATGTGAGGGCCAGTACAGCGTAGTCATTAGAGCACTAGACTGAGAGGATCTGGGAGGCCCAGGTTCGAATCCCACCCTGCCATGTGAACTTGCTGGGTGGCCTTGGGCTGTTGTGAGGATAAAATGGAGGAGAGGAGAAAGTTGCTTTGGGTCCTCCTCATTGAGGAGAAAGGCAAGGTATAAATGAAGTCGATAAATAGTAATTGTGCATGCAGCCTGAGACAGACATAACAGCATACAACATCACTTTATACAAAATCTAACAGTAAATTGGCTGGGCCTTGGGTGGCTAGTAAATGTAGTAAAAACCAGCCCACTCAGAGACTCTAAATATGTGGGGGTACAAATATGACTTTGTACACTAACTGGGGGGAGGGGAATGGCCTCATGAAGGAAGAGAATGTTCCAGAAGAAAGGCAACCGTTGGAACACCTGAATGATCAAAAGGGGAAAATGGTAAGGGGAGAGGAATCAGTCACTTTGTTGATTTTAGAGGGTCCTGGGAAAGGGGGTGGTGGAATTTTGAGGACTGGGCTGGGATTTAAAAATGTTCCCCCTTCCTTTTTTATTTTATTTTTGACATTCCTACAACACCCCCAGCTTGTTGTCCACTAAGAGCCGGTTTGCTCCACTTCTTTTTCCATCGACGCAATTCATCTGCCTCTGCCCAGACTTAAAATGGGCATTGTGAAGCCAATTATTTGCTACAAACTGCAAATGAGAGGCCCTTCATTTCATGGATGACAAAAAAGTACTATTTGTGGTTATGCAATCTGCCTCAAAAGGGAACAGGGAGCCACGTAAAGAGCCAATTCCTTTAAGCTTGGTGGGTGGCTGGAAAATAAACACCACCGTAGAATTCTGGAAACCAGAAGAGCATCGGAAAAGCCTTCCTGGAGCAGACCAAAAGCCCTGTTTCTTACAGCGGCCAATCAGATGCCTCTCAAAAGACCACAAACAGAGAGTGAAAGCAGAAGACGCAAAGACACACACATTCACACAGAGCATTCTCCGGCCTCCCCTGCATCCCATAACTGGTATTCATCATGGCTAATGGCCATTTCATGAATCTTTCCTCCATGTTTTAAAGCCATTTAAGCTAATGGCCATCACGGCATCCTGTGGTAATAGATTCCATACTGTCTGTCCTGAATCTGATGCCCAGCAACTTCACTGGGTGTCCCTGTGAGTTTCTGTATTTTGGCAGGGGTAGTAGAAGTTCCTTCTCTCTTTTACAAACCCCCTGCTTTATTGCCTTTTTCTCCTACGCTGAAAAGCTTCAATCTCCTTTCCGCAAAAGGAGGATTTTCCAACCCTTTAGTTGCCCTTTTCCTGTTCAAGATAAGGCAGCTGGAACAGTACATTGTAGATGCAGCCACACCATAGATTTACACAAGGTATGACACGGCAAGCTGGTCTATTTCCCATCTGAGGCAATATTTTCATTGAGCTGCCCAGCATGACCACAAGATCCCTTTCCTGGTCAGTCATCACCACTTCAGATCCTATCCATGAATATGTAAAGGTGCATCATTTTACAGTTTTTACCGTGTTTGCTGTGTTTCTGCCCATCCCCTCTGTTTCCAAAGTTCCTCCTGCACTCTCCGAAGTCTGCCTGGGTTTTCCACAATCCTGAAAAAGTTGGTGTCATCCACAGACTTGGCCACTCCACCCCTCATTCCCCATTCTAGATTCCGTGCACCTCAGCTTTTAGTCATGCCAGCCACATGACCATGGAAACGTCTTCAGACAGCGCTGGCTCTTCGGCTTGGAAACGGAGATGAGCACCGCCCCCTAGAGTCGGATTTGACTAGCTTTTGAGGAAGGGAAACTTTTACCTTTACCTTATATATCACAGGTCCCTCCCAATTCCAATCAAGGGGGAAGGATTCCAGTGCTTCTTACCCTTCATTACCAAAACTATTTACTCCTACTCTCTGCATATCCCATAAGCGCTATGTTTACTCACAAATATCTCAGTGGGGGATTCTGGCAAAAGCATTCAGGAAAGCCAAGTATATAATGGATTGGCTCCAAATCTTCTGTGAGCAGAGCAGGCTCCTGAGTCCTGAAAATAATTTTTAGTGCTTTCTCCTTCTCTAGCAACTTTCTATGTCTGCGGAAAAGCTGCTGCTGAAAGCCAAGGGACCCTTCAGAGCTGCAGCAAGAAGGGGGGAGTGGCCAAAACACTCCCTACCCTGAGCACAAACTTTTTTTAAAAAATCCCCGGAGGGATATTTTTAATTATTTTTTATAAGACTACAAAACTACAAAGAAATATAAGGGAACGGGATTACATCTAAGGATAGATAACCACACTACCCTAAAACCCAAGAGGAGGAGATCATATCCGTGTTAATCTAAGTGTTATTAATAAAACCGTTCCGTGCGCCTTGGTGTTTAGTCATGCCGGCCACATGACCACGGAAACGTCTTCGGACAGCGTTGGCTCTTCGGCTTTGAAACGGAGATGAGCACCGCAACCCTAGAGTCGGATTCGACTGGCTTTCGAGCAAGGGAACCTTTACCTTTACAACAATATACTTGTAGAGTTCTTGTTTGTCTCGGCTTGACCGGAAGTCCCTGAGCACAAACTTTGTGCGCAACCTGCCCCACTCATATAATGGAGGAAGGTGATTTTAGCCCATTTCCCCTTCTTGCTGCACACTTCTGTTTTTCTGGATTATCAGTAATGGGTTCTCAGGGATCACAAAAGTATCCTGGAGCAACCGGAAGGTGTTAATGGCTTCCGTGAACTTGCTGGCCTCTTAAACTATTGGAATGTGCCCATATCCACATGCTTGCTAACACTCTCAAAGAACTAAAAGTTGATGAGGCAGACACTTCCTTTGCAGAAGCCATGACATTTCTTCCTTAAGCAAAGCTTGTTCTTCTCTGTTCCATATTTACTCATACTTTCCACTGATTGACCCAGAATAGACGTTAGGGTAAACGGCCTGCAATTCCTTAGCTCCCTTTTGAAAAACTGGTGTTACTTTTGCAACTCAGTTAAGGAGGTATATTTTAGTGACAAGCTGTATATTATGATTAGATCAGCAAATCCACATTTAGGAACCCTCAGGTATAAGCCGTCCGGTGACTTCATATTTTGTAATTCATCAATTACTCCTAGATCTTTTATCTCTTCCCACTCCTCTTTGGCTCAGGCACCCTCCCTGAAAACAGCAGTTCTGTCACATGTATCTAACATTTTTCACACTGAACACCAACACAAGTAATTCATTCCATTTCTCTACAATCTCAGACACAAAGATCCTTTAGCAATCATAGAATTGGGAGAAGTCAGCCCCCTGCACCATGAAGGATCAGCCTAACATATCCCTGACAAGCTTGTAGAGGGCTAGTGAAAGAGAGAGCTCACTACATCCCTATGCACCCCGGAAGATAAAATATATTTTACTTCTTTGTCCTCTAACCCTCAAACTACCTCCCTAGCAACATACATCTCAAATTCTTTTTTTTCTTCCTGTATCCCCAGTTTTGGCCCCTTTTTGTTCTCCTCACTCAGACAGGCCTTCCATTTTACAATGGAAGCTTTCCCACTTTTTCTAAGAAACTTAAAGAGATTCGAACCTTTTGAACTACCTTTTGACGTATCCCCTCATTTTTTGATAAGTTTTCCTTTTTTGAAAAAATTCAAGACTGGCCCCGATCACACAGGAGGATTTGCCATGCGAGAGGGACGGATCGGGGGCGCATCAAGCGGGCGCGATCACACCCCAACCGTCCCCGATCCGTCGCTTCCAGGCAAAACTGCGCATCCCCCTCAAAAAAAACCTAGAAAACACTACTACCTACCTGAAAATCCGCACCCGTCTCTCCCGCAGCATGCGAGGTCCTGCCAAACTGTGCATGCACACGCATGCGCAGCGGGTTGGCCTCGCTCTCCGGTCCGTGACTTCCTCCTGGCATCTGATCGTGCTGGGGAGGACCTGCGTGGCGGCTGGGGAGATCTGTCTGATCCCACCGCTGTGCATCTCTTTTGGTGCGGCTCAAAAAAGTCACACTTTGGCCACACCTATTTCCCCCAGTGTGACCAGGGCCACTGTTTGGCTTTCGGGGCAGTTTCCACTTATATAACGGGCTGGATTTAATTGTATTTTTTAAAATAATTTTTTATTTTTTAAAAAATATTTTTTTTATTTTATTAAAAGATAAGTCAAGTAAACATAAATAAACCCATTATGTCTCAAGATTACTGTATAAACATTAATACAAACTGTAAGTGCAGATACATATATCACAATGCCGTCTATTAACTTGTCAGCAGGATCATCCTATGACCACATCCTTGTCGCTTTCTTGTGATTTTCCAATTATTCTAAGATTGCTATAATAGTAACGTATAATAAATCCAGATATATTTTAGAAGGACCTCAATAGTATTTTCTGAGAGTGCTCAGACCATAAAAAATTCTCATAGATGTAGCCATTCTGCATAGCCAGTATGCGCTGGTAATACATTTGATGGTTACCATTCCTGTTTGGTCCCAAAGCACTTGGATCTGAGCACCATTCACAATTAAATCCAAGCCTGCCTCCTCTTGTGTTGCCTCCAGGGTTAACAGTACCAAGGCACAGTCAGTTACACTACCTAGAAATCTAGAAGTTTTGCCTTGTTGACATGACCTGAGCGCAAGGGTAGTTGCAATTATAACTTGTCTTCTTTGGCTGCCTCTGTGATTTCTTTCTCCAACTCAAGATCACCACGGCATTGTTTAGGAGGGTAATCCAAGATTCCCAGTACTCAGTTACTTATTGGGCCTGATAGTTTCTCCCACAACTATTCTGTGGGTTCATGGTGATTCTTAAGAATTTGTTCCTCTCAAGCTTTCTAGTTTATTGAATCCTAGTCCCTGACCTGGATAGCCCAGGATGGCCAGATCTCATCAGATCTTGGAAGCTAAGCAAGGCCGATGGAAGACCATCACGGAAGTCCAGGGTCGTGACACATGGGCAGGCAATGGCAAACCACTTCTACACATTTCTTGCCTTGAAAACTCTATGGGGTCACCATAAGTCAGCTGCAATGATGGCAATAACAAAAAAAGTCCCTCTGATACGCAAAGCAACACCACTGGGGTCATATTGCTCCCTGTTCTTCCTGCAGAGTCTTCTACCTTTCCAAACCTGCATTTAATTCTCAAGTGGCAACAGGTGCCCAATGAACTACGAGCATGTGAGCCAGTGCACGGTAGTGGTTAATGTCAGAGTAGGATCTGGGAGACCAAAGTTAAATTTCCCACTCCGCCATGGAAGATTACAGGAGGATACCCTTGGTGTTAATGGCTTCTGTGAACTTGCTGGCTTCTTAAACTACCGGACTGCCCATATCCACGTGCTTGTTAGCACTCTCAAAGAACTAAAAGTTGATGAGGCAGAATCTTCCTTTGCAAAAGCCATGCCATTTCTTCCTTAAGCAAGGCTTGTTCTTCTGGGCCAGTCACACCCTCTTAGCCTAACCTATCTGTTGTGATGAGGATAAAACAGAGACGGATGTAAATTGCTTTGGGTATAAATGAAATAAATAAATAAGGATGTGCCATCAGAGTCCCGTGACCAGAGGAGGAGGAACCAGAGCTTCTGAACCTGCTTGTGCTAAAGAGGACTCCTCTCCATCTCTGGGTGATTTCACCTTGCCATTCTGCTATTCCTCCTCAAAGTGGCTCTGTTCTTCAACCGTTCATCCATCCAGAAAGGAAACAGTAGTTTTGTAGGGATTCTGAACACAACGGGTGGGACCTTGGGAGGGGCCATGGCTCAGTGGTAGAGCATCTGCTTGGCATACAGAAGGTCCCAGGTTCAATCCCCAGCATCTCCAGTTAAAATGACCAGGGAGTAGGTAATCTGATATATGCCTGAGAAGCTGGGAGAGCAGCTGCCAACCTGAGTAGACAATGCAGAATAATGGTCTGATTCAATATAAGGCAGATTCATGTGTTCAGGATTCTGCCACCCCTGGGCTGAAGACCACTGCTCTAGGATAACTATACCCCACTGATTCTTTCTGCCTTGTCTGAACTGCAGAAATTCAGGATGTAAACTTTCTATTTGGACAATATCTCCTTTCCAAATGCCCATAACTCCCATCTCAGCTTGTTAGCTTGGGGGCTTCTAGCATTTCCACACCTGTACTCTGTGTCCTTGTACTCCACCTGTCCTTGGCTTGCATATTTCGGTCTCTTATTACAACTGTCATTCCTTGCCATATCCTCATCGTCAAGTTCTAACCTGTCCCCATTTAAATGAGCTGGAACATTTATACCACCATCCATTAGGGATGATCATCCTGAACTGAAGGCTCCCCAGATTCTGTCTACCGGCAGTAACTTTAAAAATATGCAGTCTATATCACATTATCTTTTTTTGCATGCTGATTGCGCAAATATACATCCCCCCCCCCTTGTGCACAACCTTGAAAACAGCAAAACTTTAAGACTTCAAAAGTACTGTTTGGAAATACATGCCCTGCCCTTATTTTCTCCAAAAGAAGTCCCACATTCAGTTCAGATGAGTTGCGAAAGGTGTTCCATCTATGCAGCAAAGAGGCAGAAAGAGCGGTGGAATTTCCTAGAAAGAGCAACAAACACTACAGGAAGGCTCCCAAGAGCAGCAAGAGAGTTGGAGGAGAGAAAATGGAAAGCACAGAGAGGACAGTGTGGCACCAGGGAAAGGGTGGGAGAGAGTAAAAGGAAAGCAGTGTTTAGACTTGTCCTGAACTAGTGAGTACATAAAAGTCCCCTGGATCAGACCCGGGGTCCATCCAGTCGGCAATCCTCCCCCTACACACACAGCTAGATGCACCCTGGAATCCTCCAAAACAAGACAGGCCTCCCTCAGTTTTTTTGCTCCAGTGGAATTCAGGGAAGGCTGTCTGCAAACATGGAGGTTCCATCCAGTTCTCATGGGTAATACCACTGTAGAGCTACCCTCCTCCACAAATTTATCTGATCCTTTCGGAAGCCCTCTGGGCCGGCGGCAGCCACCCCACCACTTTGCAGCAGTGAACTCCACAAGTGCATTATGCACTGCCCTGAACCTTCCACCGGTCAACTTCCTTGGCCGAGCCCAGATTCCATTTCGTAATCCACATCATGTGCAATTGCTTAACTAATACATGCTTGTGGCATCAAAATCCCAGACGTCCAAAACAGAGAACTCAAAGGGACACCCCTCCCCCTACACACAGCACACACACACAATTTTGCGCAATTATTGCCAGCACCTGAAAGCTCTGAGATTCAGCAGGAAAAAAAAAGGAATGCCAATCATCTCCTGCCAGGTTTGACAGGCTGATGGTGCAAGTTGGGATAGTTGCTAAGAGTGTCGGACTAGGATCTGGGAGACCCCAGTTCAAATCGCCACCCTGCCATGGAAGCTTGACAGGTGAACATGGGCCAATGGCATGCTGTCAGCCTAACCTACCTCACAAGGTTATTGTGAGGATAACGTGGAGAGAATTAAGTAAGCCACTTTGGCCACCGCTCGGGAGAAGTTAAGTAAATAAAAGAAAGAAATACCAACAAATACAAGGTCTCTTGCTCACCCCCCCCCCCAAAGAAAGGAACTCTCAACCTCAATTCCAGTTTGTTTCAACGGGAGAATTTTCTGTGCCCCCAGAACGTGTCCGCTGAGGTGCCTGCTCAGAGCTGGTTCAAGGGGTTTTGTTGCACCAAGCAAAATATATCCATCCCTTCCTGGGTCCACATTGTAGGGGCCAGGTTCAAGATAAGTTTGGACCAGGCGGGCAGCACCACGTCGGGAAAGGATGCCAGTCACCACTACCTGTGCCAGGGATAGCTGGCAGTGGCACAGACAGAGCACTGCCCCGGTGATGCCACCGTGCCCTCCTCACTGTGCCCGCCCCAAGCGCAGAAAACCGGCCTCGAGTTCACCTCCCAGAAAGGCCCCGTGGGTTCAGAGGGCAGCGCAAGTACCCCGAGCGAAGCCATGCCGCCCACTGGAGGTCGCCACGACGCCCCCCCTCCCCGTGCCTGATCTGGGCGCCAACTTGTGGCAACCGAAGGAGGCTAGCACGAGGTGCCAACTCGCTCGGGAAGAGATCCACCCCAGGAGAAGTAGCTGGAAGCAGCAGGCGCCGCCTCCCACCTGGGCGAGAGAGGGGCAACCCGCGCAGCTTTCCACGCGGGCAAAAAGTTCTGAGCGCTGCAGGGAAAGTTGCCGGAGCTCCAAGCAGCCAGGACGCTTCCCGAGCGACCCGCAAGGCCCCGTGCCAAGCTGGACAACGGATCCCAGGAGGCGCCCTCTTGGTGCCATGCTGCCCCAGTTGGGCCTTGGCTGGGGGGCCTTCGCAGGCTGCTCGGACAACCGACGACCGGCGACGCCTTCCCCTCCGCCCCCCGTCGCGTCGGGCCGCGACTGCTGCGCCCATCGCCCTCCCTGGCCTGGCCCGGCCCGGCCCGGCCCGGCCCGCCTCGCTCTACTGGAGGGCTCTACGGGAGAGCCCAAAGCGCTCCCCCTCAGCTCGAGGAGGCAAAATTTAGCTCCTACTTGACGTGCCGGCAGTTCTACTGCATTTGCAGTAGAAAGCAAGCTAGAGACAGACCTTGCAGGTGAAGCAGCCTAGACAAATAGGTTGCGCGGCTTTCTGAAAACCTGCAAAACCAGTGCATGGGCACGCACTCCTCAGGAGCAATGACCACCTTCAGCTACTATTTTAGGCCGGTTACCACCTTCTCCTTCCTAAAATGCACACCAGACTTTCTCCACAATGAATTACTTCATAGAAAATGGTAAGCAGCTTTGTCAGTCCCTAGCAAAACACAAAAGCAAAAGTTATGCTGTACCTTTCATTAAGACCAACCAAAATAAGACACCATAACCATGCAAGCCTTCGATTTCTGCAGAACTCTTGGTCAGATTAGATGTTAATTAGAAATGGGGGGGGGGATTTCTCAGGGCACGAACTGAGCCTCAGAGGTTTTACCCCTGTTTCCGCTTTATTTTATTTGTATTACATCTTTTTTTACTGAGACTCAAGGCAAATTACACAGTATAAATCAATGCAATACAAATGCAATACAAAAGATTGGACATCCAGTCAACAATGGAATAGGATTAGGGTTGCAGAAATCTGAAACAACCTGTATTCATCTGACATGATGCACAAATTATATTGTAGGATAATACATACAGCAACGGACAGTACATACTATACACAGTACCCTCCCTATTGACGGTGTGGAAAAAAGCCCTCTTGAATCATTCAGATTTGCATAGTTTGCACAACAGCAGGAGAGTTGGAGGCTTCCTGACCTCAGCAAGCAGGCCATTCCGCAAACTGGGGCCCACGACAGACGGACAGTTGTTGATCTTGCCCATTGCTGGGTTTCTGAAGCAGAGAAATCCCCCAAAGGGTTCCTTGTTTGTTGAATCCAACTAGCAGCTAAATATCTTGTTTCCAATATTAAATAGTGTTGTCAATAGTGCTCAATGCCCTCACGTCTTTGGTTAAATCCGAACAAAATAACGCAACAGGGTGTGCAAGCTTTTGAATTCTGCAGAACAAAATGTGGGGAGAAATCACTCAAGGCCTAACTAGCCAGCATGGTGCAGTGGCTGGACTAAGATCTGGGAGTCCCAAGTTCAAATTTCTGCTCTGCCACAGAAGCTTGCTGAGTGACCGTGGGCCACTTGTTCTCTCGCAGCCTAACCTACCTCACAATGTGGTTGTAAGGATAAAATGGAGAAGGAAGAATAAGACAAGCGACTTTGAGTACCCCTTGGGGTGAAAAGTGGGGCATAAAACAAGCAAGTAGAAAGCCAGTTTGGTGTAGTGGTTAAGAGCAACGGACTCTAACCTGGAGAACCAGGTTTGATTCCCTACTCCTCCACACAAAGCTAGCTGGGTGACCTTGGGTCAGTCACAAGTTCTCTCAGAGCTGTTCTCTCAAGAGCAGTTCTCGCAAAGCTCTCGGCAGCCCCACCTACCTCACAGAGTGTCTGTTGTGGGAAGAGGAAGGGAAGGAGATTGTAAACGCTCTGAGACTCTGAGTGAAGGGTGGGGTATAAATCCAATCTCTTCTTCTTCACTCTGCTCTTTTACCCATGTGTAGGTTTCTCCAAAGGAGCCGATAGCTGCTCTCTAGGAAAACAGCACAGGAAGGTATGGGCAGTACTATCTGCCCACATGACTCAGTACTGCCATGTTCCTGACCCCATCACAGGTCTGACAAGTTGCCATATGGAACTTGCAGAGCATGTCTGGTTTACCAAACCTGAGGTGACCCTGTAAACAACGTAATATGCAGTTAGGTTCTCAGGCTGTGATTTTAAGGCCGGTATCCGGACTGATGAAGAGTTCTGTGGAACTCAAAAGCTTGCACACTGTGTTGTGCTATATTTGGTTAGTCTTTCATGAAAGGTATGACATGGCTTTTGTTTTGGGATTTTGCTACAGCCTGCTTTAAAAAAACAACAACAACAGCTGCCAGTGACACAAAGCTCCAGGAATTTCCCCTGCATGAGCCCTGCATGAAAGGAACAGTGCTGTATCTGCTGCAAGGCCTTTTGAGTTCAGTGGGGCTTGCCTCAGAGGGCTTCCCAGCCCAGCCACCAGGCTGTACTGCAACCACCAAACAATCCCCTTCTTGTAGTCCAGAGCATCTCCCACCACCCATGCCCACCCTCCCCTGGGGCTGCACGCTCACCCCTTTGCCCCTAATAAATAGCTAACATCTGGTTACATTGAGAAATCAAGAGGGAACATCCAGAATTAAGGAAGGGGGGGGGTCGACTCTGTACGTTTTTGGAGGGAAGCATAAAGGAAATGCCTCTTCCAAGCCATGGCACCATCACCACAATCCTTTGCTGAGGTACAAGCCCTTTTTCCTCTCGGAGAGGAAGTAATTTAATGTGGCAAATTCCTCCACCCCCTCACTTAATTGTTTCCAGTGGCTGGGGTCCAAAGGACAGAGAGAGGTCACCCAGCAGCCAGGCAATGGGAAAAGGAGGGGGGCGGGAGAGATACAGGTGGGTCACCAGGTTCCCAGTAAAGATTTCAGACACGAGGAAAGCAGTTCTGGCCTGCATCGTCCTAGTATGAGCCGCCAGTCCCAAACAGAGAGGGTAGGCTTTGTTTTCCCACTTGGGGTCCCTGCTAGCTAAAACTGACATTACTTCAGCATGGTGTAAGTCTGGGAACTGGGAGATTGGCTGGGTGACCTTGGGCCACTCTCTCTCTCAGCCTGACCTACCTGACAGGGTTGTTGTTGTGAAAATAAAATGGAGGAGAGGAAAGGGTGCTGTATACCTCTTTGGGTCCCCATTTGGGGGGGAAACTAGCATATACGTATCTCAATGAATGCATAGAGAATGTTTGGTCCTATCCAATGCTCTCTCTAAGCTGCGGAGTCTTGTGAGCAAAGATTCTACTTTGTGAGCTACTGGCATTAAAGTTGTGAGCGAGCGATTTGGCTACTGCATCAATTAGTTTGCTCTGGAGCTATCCTTCCTGAGCTAAGACAAAAATCTGTGAGCCAGAGGCTAAAAAACTGTGAGCTAGCTCACACTAACTCGGCTTAGAGGGAACACTGGTCCTATCTCAGATATTGCTCGTGTTCCGTAGTGGTTCAAGTGGCCAGCAATGTGCAGTGGTGAGAGTTTCAGGCTTAAATCTGGGAGGCCCCGGTTCAAATCCCTGCTCCGCCATGGAACTTTGCTGGGTGAGTTTGGGCCAGTCACACTCTGTCAGCCTAACCTACCTCACAGGATTGTTGCGAAGATAAAATGGAAGAAGCCATGTGCCCCGGGCTCCTTAGGAGACAAGGAGGGTGAAATATACAACATAAATTAAATAAATACCATATTTACTTGAATGGAAGGTGATGCTGAACGTGAGATGACCCCCCCAGAAAAGGTTATACCTCTGGATATAAGTGTAGGTGAATGGAAGATGCCCCTGCAGTGATTGCATGGCTGGAGAAAAACTAGTCTTGCATTCAAGTAAGTATGGTAAATGCTTACAGATAAGGTTGCCAACTCTGGGTTGGGATTTCCTGGAGATTTGGGGGGGTGGCTTAGGAAGGGGAGGGTTTGGGAGGGGGAGGGACCTCAATGGGGTATAATTCTTTAGTGTCCACCATCCAAAGCAGCCATCTTCTCCAGGGGAACCAATCTCTGTAACCTACAGATCAGTTAGAATTCTGGTAGATCTCCAGGTCTCACCTGGATGATGACAACTCTACTTACATAGGAGGATCTACAGACAGGAGGGAGAGGTTCTTGACTCCTCTGTGGGTACTGAGTTTTCCCCAGCCAGCCTCACTTCTCTTTCAGTGATGGGGGGGGGGGCGGATGACAGGCAAACGGTTAGGAGTGCATTTGCAGGGGACAACCAGCAGCAAGAGGAGAGCCGAGAACTCACACCCAGCCGTGAATGTTCCCGCTGCAAATGCCAGTTTGGTGTAGTGGTTAAGTGTGCGGACTCTAATCTGGGAGAACCGGGTTTGAGTCCCCACTCCTCCACTTGCACCTGCTGATGTGACCTTGGGTCAGTCACAAGCTCTGGCACAGCTGTCCTTGAAAAAGAGCAGTTTGTGTCAGAGTGCTCTCAGCCCCACCCACCTCACAGGGTGTCTGTTGTGGAGAGGGGAAGGGAAAGGAGTTTGTAAGCCGCTCTGAGACTCCAAGTGAAGGGCGGGGTATAAATCCAATCTCTTCTTCTTCTTCTTCTTCCCCCACCGGGAATGCCATGCCTTGCTTCTAACATCTCAGTTGCCCCTGGCAGAAACTAGCACTTTGTGACGGTCCTGCTCTCTTGGCCCAACTGCAGGCTTGGAGGTCCAGTTCCTGGGATTTACACCAGTTTGAGACAATCCGGAGGCTGCATCCTGCTTGCAGTCTGCCAGAAACGTGCAGGTAAGAATCGTGTGCCCTTTGCCACCCCCCCACCTTGCCCGCGCTTCATTGCTTGAAGCCTTTTCCGTCCAGGTCCAGCAGCAAGTAAGGGTGTAAGAAAAATGCTTCAAGAAACAAAGCAAAACAAGATGACGTGGGAGAAGGGTGGTCAGCTGAGAAATACCTGGAGGTTTGGGGTGTGGAACCTGGGCATGGTGCACTTGGGGAGGGGAGGGACTGCGGCAGGTTATAGTGCCATAGAGTCCATCCTCCAAAGCAGCCATTTTCTTCAGAGGAACTGATTGTACCAATGGGAGGTCTCCAGGTGTCACCTGGAGGTTGGCAACCCTAGAGAATGGACCTGGTGCCACTCCTATCCCTCATACTTTATTTTCTGTGAAAATCAGACATTTCCTCCCCTGCCTCACACATGTTTTGGAGGAAGTGCAAAGCCCTGAGGGTTGCTTGGCCTTGCGGAAACCCAGATTTTTGTACCTCATCCAGATACACTTGATTTCCATACCTCAAGCAGCACTGCCCAAAAGAATACACAAGCGTGCAACATTGATCTTGCGCTTTCGCACATGCTAAATAATGCAGTTTCAACCCACTTCAGGAACCGTTTGCAAGTGGATTTTGCCATTTCACACACAGTAAAATCCAGTTGCAAAGTGCATTAAAAGTGGGTTGACACTGCATTATTTAGTGTGTGCGATCACAAAGTGTGTTATTTAGTGTGTGTGGAAGCTGAGTGGCAGGCAGTGTTCCCTCTAAGCTGAGTTCGTGTGAGCTAGCTCACAGTCTTTTAGCCTCTGGCTCACGCATTTTCGTCTTAGCTCAGGAAGGGATGGCTCCAGAGCAAACTGATTTATGCAGTAGCCAAATCACTCGCTCACAGATTTAATGCCCTCACAAAGTTGAATTTTTGCTCACAAGACTCCACAGCTTAGAGGGAGCATTAGAGGGAGACTGAAACCTCTCTGATTTGGCCAGATCTGAGAGGCTGGGCTGGGGAGGGGGGCAGGATTTGTATCAGCTCTAGAGGAAAAGGTCAGATGCTTCCTGCCCCCCAGCCCACTTCCTAGATCTTCAAAGCAAGTTGCTTATTAGCTTTGAAACATACTAGCACCTTGATTAACCACTTCAAATCTATCCTAGCCCTCAGTTTGCCTACGCTGGCATGTCTCCTTCCCCTGTAAGACCTTAGAGCAAATCCCATGAATTCTGAGGCTCTGGCTTCCATACTGGTCACCCGGACACACTGTCGGATGCTTGCAGAAAATCCACTGTAGCTCCCTAAGCTAGGTCTGAGCTGCAGGATCCTGAGGTTCCTGGCATAATCCCAGGACAAGCCTTCAATTACATTAGGGGGAAGATAAACTCTGCTCCCTTCCTCCTCACCCATCCCACAGGAAAAACCCCCTCCCCTGTCCTTCTGCACTGGCTACTTCTGGTAGCTACCATCGTCAGATTGAGTTTTGTTTTTATTTCATTTTACTTCATTTATACACTGCCTTTCTCTCCAGTCAGGACCTGAGGTGGCCTATAACATTTGCTCCTCCGTGTTATTCTCACAAGAGGCTTGTGAGGTAGGTTGGGCTGAGGGTGTGTGTGACTGGCCCAAGGTCACCCAGTAAGCTTCCATAACCGATTGGGGATTCGAACCTGGGTCTCTCAGATCCTAGTCTGACACTACCCCACATCAGTTCTCAGGTTACTAAGTGTTCTTATGGTATTGTGTATTTGTAATATCAGAGTAATTACTATCCACAGCCAATGCGAGGGGTGGAGGTAGGTACTGAGACAGTAATAATTAATTATTGTATGGCATTGTGTGTAGTATAGCCAGGAGATCCTAAGATTGCCTGACAGCTGTAAGTTCTAGCTCTTTTAGCATTATGCACCACTAGGTGGCGAGCTAGTTTTTTTGGGCTGAGAGAGTTCTAAAAGAGCTGCAACTGACCCAAGGTCACCCAGCTGGCTTCATATGGAGGAGGAGTGGGGAATTAAACCTGGTTCTCCAGATTAGAGTCTGTCGCTCTTAACCACTACACCAGCTGGCTGTCTGATGTCAGGTCAAATGTGACAGGAGAAGATGAGGGCAGAATTGGTCCACCCATTCAAGAGCAGAGTATTAACAGATCCATGGTGCTCCCCTGCCTCCTAATTTGAAGAGTTCCTCCATGATGCCCGACTATTTCTTCTCCAACTATGAAAACATGTATTTGCATTCCCCAGATCTGCTTAGCTTGAGAGCAGAATTGCTACACCTTCAGACTCTTACAACTTTTGAAACTTCTGGAGCTGTAGAGAGTCTGGGGGCCTTGCTTAGCCAAGAAGAATGGAACCACCTGTGTGAGCTCTTAGACCAGAACTGACAACATAGGGGGTCCTGTGGAGATGGTCTCCGGGCTGAAATGCCAGAGACTGGGGTTTTGTGAAGACAGGGTGATCTCCTTTTTAAAGTGGGACACTGCCCTGGATGGTAGCAATACCCGTGATCGTAAAACAAGCCTCAGAGGCAAGGTGGCGATTTGTTATTTTGTCTAGACAGGGCTTCTGTGCTAATCACGGGATTCCAAAGCTGTCCTTCTGGCTGTCCTTCTGTTAACGTTGATGCCAATGTGCCCCGTGAGCCTGAAGGAAAGAGGGTACAACTGCTATGCCCTCGACAGCTGAAACCCCCAAGCAGGTCCAGTACAGGTAGGCTCATTTTAGAGAAACATTTCTGGCCTCCCAGCATAGGAACATGCAGGGTGGGCGAATAAATGCCTCTGCTCCTGCTGCCAGTTCCATGTATTTCTGTGGGGTGTGGTTGACTTCCAACAGGGCCTTCTGAAGGAACAAATGAGAGAAGCGTTTTTTGTTGTTGTTTTTCTACCTCCAAGTGATAAGATTGCCAACTTCGACTTGGGAAATTCCTGGAGATTTAGGTGTGGTTCCTCTGGGGAGAAGAGAGAGCTCAGTAGGTTCGCTTCACCCTGTAGAACCTATGGATCTAGGGTTGCCAACCTCCGTGTGGTGGCTGGAGATCTCGTGCTATTACAACTGATATCCAGGCGACAGAGAACAGTTCAACTGGAGAAAACCGCCTCTTTGGAAGCTGGATTCTATGGCATTATGCCCCAAATCCCGCCCTTCTCAGGCTCTGCCCCCAAAATCTCCAGGTAGTTCCCTACCCAGAGCTGGGTCATCTGAGCTTGTGTAGGAGATGTTTTCAGCAGATCCTTTATAGACAAAGGTTTTGAGCTCCCCCCCATCCTGTCTCATCCAGATTTTTAAAAAATGGAAAAAATTTCTCTCTCACTGGCTGTAAAACCATCTTTGCCCCCTGCTGAGCAGCTTTTCAGAGTCACTGGGGGGGTTGCATTAATGCGAAGGGCTATCCAGGGATAGAAGGGCGGCTTCTGTAGCCAGATGCTGGCTGGCTCAGCAGACCTGAGTCTGGGGGACTGTGTTTTAGTCAGCTGCTCCAGAATTAGGGCACACCCCTCTCCTTTGGTCAGCTTGTTTTTCCAGCGGCTTGACTCTCAGATTCATCACATTGGGCTTGTGACAAAACACCTCCAATCTTTAAGGAAATTTTTCTGAGGGTACTAGAAGGAAGTCAAATGCAATGATTTTGCACAGCAGATTAAGAACATAAAAGGAGCCTTGCTGAATCAGACCAGTGGTCCATCTAGTCCAGCATCCTGTCTCACACAGTGGCCAACCGGTTCTTCTGGAGGGTTAACCAAGGCCGAGGCCTTCCTCTGATGTTGCCTCTTGGTATAGGATTCAAAGACTGACTGCTTCTGAACATGGAGGTTCCTCTCAGTCACCATGGCTAGCAGCCACTGATAGATCTATCCTTCATAAATCTGTCTAATCCTCTTTTAAAGCTGTCTATGCCTGTGGCCTTTATATCCTCTGGCAGCAAATTTCACATTTTAATGACTCACTGTGTAAAGAAGTATCTCCTTTTGTCTGTCCTGAATCTACTGCCCATTAGCTTCATTGGATGCCCTCGATTTCTAGTATTTTGGAAGAGAGAGGAAAAGTTCTCTTTGTCAGCTCTCTCCACCCCATGCATAATTTTTTAAACCTCTGTCATGTCCCCCCTTAGTCGTTTCTTTTCTAAAATGAAAAATCTCAGACTCTTCTGCCTTTCCTCATAGAAAGGTGACCAGCTAGAACTGCTGCGGCCATCTCCCTGGCACACCTTGCTCACCAGATAAAACAAGAGAGAAGACGGGTAACGATTTCAGGCATATCTCTTCTGTGGTGGGCACCATGACCAGCAGATGACTCAAAAGGTATTCAGAAGAACCTTGGCCAAGGCTAGCTAGAAATAGAGAATGAGTCATCACAGTCTATCTTCCCAACATACCTGAAAGCGCACAAATCAAACAGTGCTTCTGCTTCAGCTGGGGTACCAACCTCCAAGTGGGGCCTGGAATTCTGCTGGAATGACAACTGATCTCCAGAGATCAGTTGCCATGGAGAAAGTGGCAGTTTCAGAGGACAGACCCAATGGCATTAGGTCCCTGCTGATCTCCCTCCCCTCCCTAAACACTGCTTTCCCCAAGCACCAGCCCCAAATCTCCAGATCTGCAAGCCTAGACAGCATATACAGTCCAGAGGTGTTTCACCACCTAGCATTCATGCTTCAGCAAAGAAAGCTGGACTAGGAGGAGTCTGTTAATTGGTTAATAAGTATAGACCATACACTGATCATGTTCGATCCACATCCCAGAGGCAGGAATCGATCTGCCCTGCAAAGTGGCCCAAACAAAAGATAAGGATAAAGCTTTTAAAAAGTATCTGGTTCCTTCCCTCACAGAGATATGCCGTTTCCCTTATATCTTTGTGAGGGGGGAGGCCAGAGATTTGTTTTTTTTAAAAAATGTAAGCTGGGAAATCAGAGAACTTGCTAAGCCTATTGTTACAACACTCTACCAATCGATATATCAATACTATAGTGCTGTTTTTAAAAAGAAGAAAATGAAACCATTTGTCTTCAGAATGGGGGGGAGAGGAAGTGGTTTGATCACAACAGTCCAGTCATCAAAAAGTGGGATGCGGATGGCTGAAACATTACATGCAAGGAAAAAGGCAACTCAAAACTTGCTTCCAGAAAAAGATTGGGGCAACAGTGGTCTCAAAATAAATGGGGGGAAAGAGGATTAAAAAACTAAAAACTAAAGGTAGGGGGAAAGCATGTGGCAATCAGGACGTGACCAGAACCAATGAAAAAACCCCATCCCCAAAAGCCCAGAGTGTGAGGGCTTGGGGACCAGGCTATCACACCAATGGACCCCTAACTATTCTCCTGGTGGTGGCAGCTGAGAGTAATCTGAGTTGTGCTGTAGGGTGGTAGACTAATTTAGCTCATGAGGAGAACTAGCAGCTTGAGACATGGGCCAGCTGAGTCAATTCCATATCTCTGTGGTAGAAACAGATGCCAGCAAGGCCCATTTTGCCTCATTTTGCCATTAGTTTAGAGTCCAGGGCTGCCTCCTTCTCCAGGGTTCCTTTAGTAGGGTTTGCCCTGAAGGCAGAACTCCAGAAAAAAGGGGGGGTAGCAGTGCTGTCTTCTTGCTCCTGCCAATAAACTCTTCCTGGCCTTCCCTCCCCAGTTTGGTGTAGTGGTCAAGAGCGACTCTAGTCTGGAGAACCAGGTTTGATTCCCCACTTCTTCACATGAAGCCAGCTGGGTGACCTTGGGCCAGTCACAGTTCTCTCAGAGCTCTCTCAGCCCCACCTACCTCACAGGGTGTCTGTTGCGTGGAGAGGAAGGGAAA
>NW_015164204.1:279370-280461 GCF_001447785.1 Gekko japonicus
GGAAAGAGATTGTAAGTCACTTTGAAACTCCGAGTGAAGGGCGGGGTATAAATCCAACTACTCCTCCTCCTTCTCCTTTTAAAGGACTGCCTGGGGGTGGGACAACCCTGGCCTCACCTATTCCCTATATTCTGGGGAATGGGTCAATGGGAGGGGCAGGTCCTAGGGTCAATATTTGCCCTTCCCCTCCCAAATGGGAAGCCTCGGCTTATAGGGCTTCTCCTCTGGCCCCTGCTGGCCTGAGGAGGTTACTGCAGCCTGTTTCCTGCCATGCCCTTCCGAAGACACCTTCCCACAGCAGATGAGGAACTTGTTCCGGGTTCTGCTCCTCCTCTGCTATTCTTATTGCCTCATGCCTTTGGGGCTGACCCTTGGAGGTTGGCTGCTGATGGCCCGTGGCCTGCCTGGCATCTCTGGGTGTCATCGTGAAATGGGAAGTGCTCCTGCGGCATCACATAGGGCTTCTGTGGTCCTCCCTGGACAGTTCCCTTGGCACGGTCTGGAGGCCAGTGCTCCCTCTAAGCTGTGGAGTCTTGTGATCTCTTTAGTCTGGAGATAAGCTATAATTCCAGGGGATCTCCAGGTCCCACCAGGAGGCTGGCATCCCTACCTCAGAGGTAAGGTCAGGAAGTCTGACCCCCGGACAGTCAGAGCCAAGTGGCTCCTCCATTTCTGCTTGGTCTGCGCAGTTGCCAGTGGACCTCCAGGGCAGCAGCCCACCAGGAATGTTCGTTCCTGGTTCCTGGGCGATACATGTTACGGTATGGACTGGATTCTCATCAAAATTGGTAATGTTCTCGATCAATCTGGGTCAGAGTGGGCAGAGCAACTGCTCCTTCTTTTGCAGTAGAGAAAGAAAAGGGATTACTTGTCCTGCGATGTTTATTGATTTCATTGAGGAAATCAAGAAAGGAGCAGCCACAGGTCACTCAGACGAAAGGAAGCCACGGAGTCCTCTTGTTGCGAAGTTATTTTTTCTAAACCACATAGTTATCGGTGAATCTGAATGGCACAGCTGTTGGTGGAAAGCAACCAAGAGTCCCTCAGACATCTGTTCTGCTGTGTTTGTTCCTGTTAAGCCTCAAGCATTA
>NW_015164204.1:280517-297365 GCF_001447785.1 Gekko japonicus
TTACATGGCTGGCAGTTCTCAAAGAGAACGCCAGAGCTTTGTCCAAAGGGGCAGCTATTTTGAGTCAAAGCAGGATCAGAGAGGAAAAGGAGGGCACCACAGAATGCAGAGAAAGGGGGATGAGGTGGTCCAGAGGCCCACTCTAAGTAGAACCTCTTCTCATGGGTTGCAGTGCTCTCAGACTTCCCGGCTGGCAAATCTGGTTCTCTGTTGGGTGCTCTTCAGATAAGAGTACAGTTTTTTTTAGTGAGGATCAGCCAAATTTATCGTAATGATAATAATACTTGCGGGCTGGCGTGGAGACCCCTGGACCAAGAGGTGGTTTACCATTGCCTGCCTCTGCATGGCAACCCCAGTATTCCTTGGTGGTCTCCCATCCAAGGACTAATTACAGTCAACCCTGCTTAGCTTTCAAGCTCTAATAAGACTGAGATAGGCTGGCTATCAAGCTGATAGCCAAATTATTGATGAGTTATTATTTCCAGCATGTCAAAGGATCTTCTGTGCATCCAACCACACCGCAGCTGACTGTATGTCTTTTGTATATTATGGGCCCCTGTCACACGGAGAATTTGCCCCGCGAGAGGGATGGCTTGCCTGTGGATTAAACAGGCGCAATCATACCTCAGCGTCTGGGAAGCATGGCACTCCCGTCTCCAACCCATAGCTTCAGCCTGAAAAAGCAGAGTTAAAAGATACTGGGAACCATGCAGTATCTTCCGGAAAATGTGTGGCGCGAGCGGGCGTCTGATTGGGAAGCACTGGTAGCCCATCGCAGCCAGCGCCCGTCGGTGTCCCACGCATGTGCACAAATGCGTTACTGCCGTTTTGCCTCACTTTGTGTGATCGGCTACCAAAGGCTTAAGCACGGAGCCTCGGGGGACAGTCTGATCGCGCTACCGTGCGTCATTTTGCTCTGGTTCTAAAAGCCTCCCTTCCCCTGCGGATTATCCCGCTCATGTGACTGGGCCCATGTATTATCTGTTTGTTGTATGTATTATCCTGCTCTCACTGCATTGTTTTTTATTTATGTGCTGGATTTGCTCAAATGGATTTGCTCAACCCCCCCCCCCATCAATTTTATACACAACACAAATTATTACAGGAGGTAAGTATAACTTGTATGTGAATGTAAGACTATCCCCTCTTTTTTGACAGCACACCTGGGGGGAAAATAATCATGCATTTGAGTAAGTACTGTAATACCACTTTCTGTGTTGTTTGACATACGCTGATTGATACTTTATGCTTTGTTTCAGATTTCTATCCTACCATTACATTGCTCATTAGACATCTGATACTGTTTATTGCGTTGACATGCTGTAATCCTCCTTGAGTCTCAGTGAGAAAGACAAGCTATAAATATGGTGTGTAGATAGATGGATAGATGGATAGATGGATAGATTGATAGATAGATAGATGATAGATAGATAGATAGATAGATAGATGATAGATAGATAGATAGATAGATAGATAGATAGATAGATAGATAGATAGATGGTAGACTGATGGATGATAGATAGATGGTAGACTGATGGATGGTAGACTGATGGATGATAGATGGTTTTCTTTATTATTTATTTTATTAGATTTATACCCCGCCCTCCCCACCAAGGCAGGCTCAGGGTGGTTTACGTTAAAAGTTAGAACGGATTAAAATAATAACACATTTATAAGGTGTTATATACAGTACTACATATAGGATGACGAGAACACATGATAGATAGATGGATGATGGACGGACAGACGGGCGGACGGATGGATGGATGGATAGACAGACAGACAAAGGTTAGGGTCACGCAAAATGCTTCCACATTCATCTCTGAAATGAACATCCCTTCCCACTTTTGAGAATCCAGATGAGGTTCATCCCCATCAGCTACATTCTCACTTTTACTTAGGAACCATCCCATTAAAAATGCTTCATTGTAGTGACTTCGTATAAAGCAAGTCTGATGTTGTGGCTAGACTTTTGGACTAGGATGACTGAGACCAATGTTCAAGTCCTCTTTCTGCTGTGGAAGCTCCCTGGGTGACCTTGGGCCAGTCACTCGCTCTCAGCCTGACTTACCTCACAGTGTTGTTGAGGGGATAAAAAAAATGGAGGAGGGGAGAACCACGTATGCCACTCTGAGCTCCTTCAAGGAAGTGTGGGTTAAAAATGCACTAAATAAATACATTTTTGTGGCTTTTATTTCCATTGACAGATCTTTCAGAGGTAAACTAGGCATTGTCTCTGTCATGTATTTTTGTCCCACCCTTCCTCTGAGAAGCTAGAGGTCATCTGTGCTTCTTATCTGTGCTTCTTATCTTCATGTTGGCACCTGTGAGGTAGGCTGATAGAGACAGAGAAACTGGCCCAACCAGTGAGCTTCATGGCAGAATGAAGATTTGAACACAGGCCTCTCCAGCCTGCATTCTACACTCTAAGTGCTGTACCCCATTGGATCACACTGTTGTGTTACTTCATTACCTGCCTGCTACTGCCTGCCCCAAAATGCATGAGCTCCAAGTGATATCCCCACATTTTGCTGTCAAGTTTGGCCTCTGAATTATTTTTTCCTCTTAAAAGTTAATCTGCTTTTGGCAAAAGAACAACCCCTCTTCTTCCATAGAGCAGCAGCAGACAGCAATGGAATTTTTTTTTAATGGGGAAAGGCATGGGTGGATCAAAGTTTCTCAGCAACTGGGAGAGACAGGACTTGTTGTCAAGAGGAGCTGAAATTTAACCCTCCCAATAATGAGAAAAGTTTTTGTGGAGGCAGGATGTTGTTGCGGGCTCTTCTCTGTCCTTCTCGGAATCATGGGACGAGAGGCTTATGTGATCTATCACTCCGCGTGTCCTCCCTTCTGTTAAGAATGGGTTCCCCAATTGTGGGGTTGCCAGATTCCAGGTGGGGCCTGGAGAGCTCCTCAAATTACAACTTATCCCCAGACTACAGAAGTGGGTTCCCCTGGGGGAAACAGCTCCTTTTGAGGGTGTCGTCTGTGGCAGGGGACCCCAACCTTATTGAGCCTTTGAACACCGTCCGAATTTTGACACAGGGTGGTGGGCATAGCCACCAAATGGCTGCTGCAGGAGGCGGAGAGCCACACGCTCACAGAGACAACCCAAGTGCTGGGGAGGAGTGTATTTTGAGAATACACTGGGAAGCAGGAGTGAGGGGGGAGAATAAAAGCAACATGGTGGTGTCATCCGCCACCAAAGCAATGTTATTTGAACCTGCACAGCCAGTCAGATCCCCAGTGGCCAGTCGAAAGGCCTGCTGGGCAACAGCGTCACCCATTGTCTGAAGATACTGGGTGGGCACCAGGAAAGGGGTAAGCAGGGGTCACGGTGCCTATGACACCAAACATTGGAGACCCCTGCTCTATGGCTTTACATCCCTGCTGAGCACACTCCCTTCCCCAAACTTTGCTCTCCCCAGGCTCCACCCCAAATCTCCAGGAATTTCCCAAATCAGAGTTGGCAATCCCGGGGGGAATAGAAGAAGAAGAAGAGATTGGATTTACACCCTGCTCTTCACTACCCAAAGGAGTCTCAGAGCGGCTTACAATCTCCTTTCCCTCCCCCTCCCCGCAACAGACATCCTGTGAGTTAGGTGGGGCTGAGAGAGCCAGTTTGGTGTAGTGGTTAAGTGCACGGACTCTAATCTGGGAGAACCGGGTTTGATTCCCCACTCCTCCACTTGCACCTGCTGGATGACCTTGGGCAAGCCATAGTTCTGATAAGAGCTGTTCTTGAAAAAGAGCAGTTTCTGTCAGAGCTCTCTCAGCCCCACCTAACTTACAGGGTGTCTGCTGTGGGGAGGGGAAGGGAAAGGAGTTTGTAAGCCACTCTGAGACACCTTTGGGTAGTGAAGGGCGGGGTATAAATCTCCTCCTCCTCCTCCTCCTTTCGTGAACAGCTCTGAGAGAACTTGTGACTCACCCAAGGTCACACCAGCAGCTGCACGTGGAGAACTGGGGTATCAAACCCAGTTCTCCCAGATTAGAGTCCACACTCCTAACCACTACACCAAGCAGAGCCTCAGATGCCCTACCAATGGTGCAGAAAGAGAAACCATCAGAACTGGCAGAGGTCTTTTGCCTTAAGTGACTCAGGCCCCTGCCACACGGGACGGCTGAAACGCGGCTACTCAGAGCCACTCCAAACTTGAGACGCCGCGGCGGGATCCCACGGATCCCCTGAGCCGCGGCGCATCGCTCCCCGGCACGATCAGATGCCGGGGAGGAAAAGTCTGATGGGAGGGGGAGGCTGCCGAACTGCGCATGCTCAAGCATGCGCAGTACGGACGGGGGCCGGGATGCGGTGGCGCAAGGACGCGCCGCTGATCCCACAGCCCAGCTCGAGGCGCACCAATGGATGCAACCACCTAGATAGGTGGTTCTTTTTTACGGCGCGGTATCGGCATTTGGGATGGATCAGGGACTGAGACGGCACGCTCCCCAGATGTTGAGGTGGGATCGCGCCCGTTTGCTCCGCCCCCGTTCCGTCCCGCTCCCGGCCCAAATGGGCTCGTATGAACAGGGCCTGAGTCTGGTAGGAATGTGCTTTCTGTTGCCAAACTGTGGAATTCAAGCCCCTGCCTTGGAGCCAGAGCATAGCCACTGTGGTGCACGTTTTGAGGCTCTGGGTTTAGACACAGAGATGAGGGTGGGAATGCCCAAAATCCAGCACTATGTGTAACGCCCAAGAATTAGTCGCTCTGCGGAACAGAGCAGCAGATCTTTGTTGGGGAGCTGAATCAGATTTTCTGAGTTTTCATCACCTTCTATAAAGTAATTCAGAAACTACCCATATGAAAAGTTAATCAGAAAAGAGAGAATTAAATCTATAATAATTGGCATTGTTGCTGTAATTATATTGTTATTGCAGGCATTGTGATGCCTTTTAAGCTGCAGGTTGCCGTCTGGTTACTGGGTCCAATTAGCTGGAGCGGTATCCCTTTTGAAAGAGGGGGTGAATCAGAAGAATCCGGCACCTTGGCGGGCTTGAAGAGGTCGGGTTTGACTCTGCACAAAGTTTCTGCCAGCAAGAATAGGTTATTTAATGGAACTCTCAATGGAACTCTCAATGGAATAATCGAGAGATTATCTGTTGCCAGTTTCTGTTCACCATTATACCTAGGGGTGAACAATATAATCTTTGTTATATTGTTCGGTGTTTTGCAGGGCTTTGTGTTTAAGAAATACTAAATTATATTAATTTGTCATACAACTTGTGTTCCTGACATAGCCCCATAGAACCCACACAGGCAGAGGTTATACATGCTGCTGGGGGGGGGGGGCAGTTTGTCAGTTTTCTGAGCTTCACAATAAGGACATTCTCCATAAAAGACAACATCTCCCTCCTACAGGCCTTGGTATCAACTCAGGTCACTGTCAGTTTTGAACAAGGTTGGGAGAAATGCTCCCTCTAAGCTGTGGAGTCTTGTGAGCAAAAATTCCAGTTTGTGAGCTACTGGCATTAAAGTTGTGAGTGAGCAATTTGGCTACTGCATAAATTGGTTTTCTCTGGAGCCATCCTTCCTGAGCTGAGACAGAAATGTGTGAGCTGGAGGCAAAAGAACTGTGAGCTAGCTCACACTAACTCATCTTAGAGGGAACACTGGTTGGCCATCTCCAGGTTCAAAAATTCCTGGGGGGGGGGGAGCCTGAGGAAGGCAGAGTTTGTGGAGGGGAGGGACCTCACTGGTCATCTTTCCCCCCATCTTCTGGGCATGGAACAGGGGTCACTGGGAGTGTGGAAGGGAGGCATTTGTGAATTTCCTGCATTGTGCGGGGGGTCGGACTAGATGACCCTGGAGGTCTCTTTCAACTCTATGATTCTGTGATTCTATGGTGCATGATCCCCTAAAGTCCACACTCCAAAGCTGCCATTACCTCCAGGAGAACTGATCTCTGCAGTCTGGAGATCAGTTGTGATTCTATGGGATCTCCACCCCCACCCCCAGTGGTTTGCAACCCTAGTGGGAGCTTTTGGCTCACAACACAAGCCAGTCCTCCCCCCAATCCCCTGCTTGTCATGCCCGTTTTGGTCCAAAAGTGATCAAGCACAGGGCTGGCTCCATCACTGGGCAAGGGGGGCAGCTGCTGTGGCTACCAAGCCTTCCAATGATGTGAAAAAGCCAACAAATGGGGGGTGGGGGTGGCTTCAGGGATGCCCTTCAGTGCTTTTGTCCTCCCCCAGGGGGGAATACCCCAAGGAACAAAATCCCACAGTTGTTTCATTATTTAACATCCAGCCCACTGAAGAGTCTTGAGCTCGAAAGTTTGCAGAATGTTTTGCCTCATTTTAGTTGCCCCGCAAAAGGTGTTACTTGTATTTTGTGTCTGGATTTTGCACGGGCCAGGACATTAGTCTACAGCTTTCCTCCCACATAATACACCTGAAAAGAGTGGCTCCTTTCACAATGGAAATCTGTCAGGGGAAGCATCTGGATTAAAAATAGTCTCCTGCTAGTGTTGTGCACAGGCATTTCTGGACAACACAGCCTGATGTCGCCTTCAGAGACCTGAGTAAGTGTTTGGAGCCATCTAGTGAAGATCCAAAGCATTAACAAGAAACGGCGGCTGTTCTTTTTCATGCAAGAGACCAAAGTGGGATTTGCTTTAAGTGAAGGTCCTAAGTCTGTATAGAAAATGGTTTTGTTGCTGTTCAGTCGCACAGTCGAGTCCGATTCTTCGCGACCCCATGGACCAGATCATGCCAGGCCTGCCTTCATGTCTTCTGCCGTCCTCTGAAGTTTGCTCAATTTCATGTTTGTTGCATCGATGACACTGTCTAACCATCTCATCCTTTGCCGTCCCCGTCTTCTTTGACCTTCAATCTTTCCCAGCATCAGGGTCTTCTCCAGTGAGTGCTCCCTTCTCATTTGGTGGCCAAAGTATTTGAGCTTCAGTTTCATTATCTGGCCTACTTTAGCTCATTCCACAGCTCTGAGGAGTGCTGGTACTTATAGCTCCCTGTCATTCCAGTCCCTTGAACAGTTAGTTCATCCAGACCCAATACTTTCCCCAGATCCATGGACATGCTTCACAACCTGGAAATCCCCAGTACATCTGCGCATATACATTGAAAACCTAAATGAACCCACAAAAGCAGGCAGCATCTCCCTGTCCCCACTCCCCCAAGACATTTACCTACCTGAAATCAGCTCCTCTGGAGTTGCATCAGTCCCAGCAGTTGGGGCGTGGTCCACCCTCACCAAGATGCAACTCCTGGGATACTTTCAGATCAAACCGGGAAAAGGATTCTTGACTTCGTTACTGATGCACGTAGCAGGAGCTTCCAGATTCACAAACTATTGGTCTTGGATCTGCGGAGCAGCTCCTTCTCCATCTCTCCTTTGACGGCTTGAAAGATATCCAGACAAAATAGATCTGGGTTGACCTTTCCCCCTCTGCACGGGCGAAGGGCAGCCATGGGACAGAGAGAGGAAAGCTGTCTTTTACCAGGGCAGAGGTGCCCCCCAAATACTGGAGGGAGTGAGCAACTTTCAAGAACCAAAGCAGTAGAGAAGAAAATGCCCACCCAGTAACAGACAGACCTGCGAAGCACTATTAGCATCCAGACAGGTCCCAGCCCCCCATCTCCAGCAAGTCCTCCTCTCCCCTTTCCTTCCTTCCTTCCTTCCATCCATCCATCCACCCATCCAGAAAGGCAGTCAAACACACTGCCACCTCCCAAGGATATCCAAGATGTCTTGGGGATGATGGCAAAGCGAAGTATAATTAGGGTTCTTTTTGGCTTCCTGGAGGCCGTGCAAAGAGCCAGAACAAAACTGGAAATTTATCACGTAACAACCCCCCCCCCCAACAAAACAAAACCAAACAAAAACCCATCCTGACTCATGATTGAGACGGTATTCCCAGAATGGGATTCTTTCGCCGGCTGCTTGCTCTGAGTGGGCCTGCCGGCTCAGCAAGTGACTCACAGAATCAGCACAACAGTTTCCGGCCAAGGCAAGCAAGGCTGGTCATTAGCAAACCCCAAAGACTTGTGGCTTCTGGCAGATTTTGTTCCGTCTCTGGAAAAGAAGAGAAGAGCTGACTCTTGCAGTTCTTCTCCATAAGCCCAGGGCATCATGTTGGAGCCCAATGAAGTCAATGGATTTGGGTCCAATGGATCTAAAGTGTAGAGGGCTGGCAGCACACGGCATGCCAGAACTACTCAAGGAAGAGTTGATGGCAAACATTCTGAGACAGGCACTGTGTGTGTATAAGGAGGCTTTGTGGGCCCCCTAAGGCAGGGGTGTCAAACATGTGGCCCGGGGGGCGGATGAGGCCCCCAGAGGACTTCTACCAGGCCCGCAGTGGAACTGGCTGTCTTCTTCTGCTTCTTCCAGTTCTGCTGCTGCTGCTGCGTCATCGTAGGTTTGCAGCTTACAGATACACATCTGAACAGCATACTTGAGATTGCAACACAGAGACATTTTGATGCAATAATTCAGAGCAAGAGGTGTCAGTTATCAGACACTGTTAAATAAACAAAATATTGCAGGAGCGCTAATAGCATGTTTTTATTTTAAGTTTAAAAAACCCAACTTTTTTGTTTGTGTTCTTTATAAAGTTTATATCTCCGCTACCTGGCATTACATTTTATGAGACACATGGCCTGGCCCAACAAGGTCTCATTTATGTCAGATCCGGCCCGCATAACAACTGAGTTCGACACCCCTGCTCTAAGGGTCTGGGGTATCTTGGATTGCCAGGCTCCAGGTGGGGCTTGGAGATCTCTCCAAATGACAGCTCATCTCCAGACTACGGAAATCAGTTCACCTGGAGAAAATGGCTGCTTCAGAGGGCTGACCCTAGGGAATTATACTCAACTGAGGTCCCAAACCCTTCCCAAACCCTGGCCCCCCAGGCCCCACCCCCAAATCTCCACAAATTCCCCAACCTGTAGCTGGCAGTCCTAGCCACCTCCCACCCTTCTCCAAGGCAGACAACCACCTGAGTTGATACGAAGACAACTCTAGCCTATCCTCCTGTGTGTTACCATTTTTCTGCATTGTATCTACACCCTGTTACCGTGTCTACTATGCTATGCTTTGTTTTAGATGCTGCAATACAAAAGGAGAACAGTGAAAGCTGTGTGTGTACGCTAAATAACACTACCAAAGCCAGTGATTACAAAATATTATAATAAAGTCCAACATCATATAACGTGCCCAAAACAATTGTGTTGACAAAGTTTTCTGGATTACAAATTCGTTTTGTAGTCTTTATTCGAACAAGATCGTTATGTACCTGCAGAACTCTTTTTTTTTTTTTTGCTTGTTGCATCATTCTGTAAACAGTCAATCGATAAACAATTTTCAGACTATTAGAATGCATCTATTTCTGAAGTCAGGCCATCGGCATTAGCCAGTTGAAATAAGGCCAATTTTATGAGATGATATTCTCCTCCAGTCATACTTTTTTGGGCAAAATCCATACAGAAGTGGCTCTACAGCTTTGTGCTTTGAAGACACTGTCACTCAAACCTTAGTAAATGATGTCCCCAAAATACAGCCACTATCAGTTTTTCTGTAAACCAAAAGGTGTAGAACAATACCAGATAAAATCCACTGAATTTGTGATAAGAGGGCTTTTTTTTTGTCCCAAGCAATGGGATTTTGGAGTGGGGTACTGTTTTAAAAAGTCCCATGCGTCATTCCAGAAAACACTGATCCAAGGAACTGTCATGTCCTGCTCTAGAAAGAGACAGGCCCTCCCTCTGTTCCCAGGAAGGTGAGCTGTTCATGGGCTGCAGAACTGGTGTGAGTTATGAAATATTCCCTAAAATCTAAACAAAAGAAATGTTCCACCTCGTGTGAACAGGTGTCTCTAGGCGTCGGGTGTTAGAACAGTCTCTGGGATTCTTCAAACGCACTGACTTCATCTCCCAAAACCAGATTTGTCTCTGTGGGAGACAATTGAGTACCTTGAGATGCACTGGAATTTGGCTTGGGGCAGTGAATATACCCCAAAGACATTTGTCTAAGTTTGTTTTTCCTCACAAAATTGCATTTAGTCCTTCAATTTAAAAGACATGGGGACAGACTAGGGGACAACATGTTGACTTCTTTCCTGACTTTTTGCTTGGGCCACTCTGCCACCTGGTGGCCCTGATTGGCAGTTCTTATGCTTCACCAGACAGAGGTCAAATCTGTATTTGTATTTTAAAATCAGTTTCGTGCTGCTGTGACGCCGTCTTTCTCTATGCTTGTTTGAATGTTGTTTGGAGAAGATTCTTTTAAAGCAGTGCAGAGGTGCAATGACAGTGGAGCCACCACGAAAGGTCAATAAACATATGTGGACGTGCAAAAGTATGCTAGCACTGTTGAGGTGTGAAAACGAAACCAAATGTAGACAGCTTTTTTGAAGACAGAGTCAGAAGGCAAATGCAGATTGGGAAAGACAAATGGGAAAGACAAATGCAGATTCGACCTATAACTATCACTTAAACTTACTTATCTGTTTGGACCTTTGACCTCCCCTATCAGCTGTTGTTTGTAAGTGCTATTCTGTCTCAGACATGCAGAGAGCTCACATGTTGAACTTTTATGAGTAGATTCACACCTAATATTCCTACCTTTTCTGCCCCCCACCCCGTGCTAGCCCTGTTCATTAATTAACAGCTATTCTGAGGAAGTGTGCATGCACATGGAAGCTAATAGGTAAAGGTTCCCTTGCTCGAAAGCCAGTCGAATCCGCCTCTAGGGTTGCGGTGCTCATCTCCGTTTCAGAGCCGAAGAGCCAGCGCTGTCCAAAGACGTTTCCGTGGTCATGTGGCCGGCATGACTAAACACCAAGGCGCACGGAACGCTGTTACCTTCCCACCGAAGTGGTACTTATTTATCTACTTGCAATTTCTTGTTTTCGAACTGCTAGGTTGGCAGGAGCTGGAACTAAAGACGGGAGCTCACTCCGTCTTGCGGCACCCGGGTCTCGAACTGCTGAACTACCGACCTTCCACAGCCTGCAGTTCAGCGTCTTAACCACTTGAGCCAATGCAGCTCCATGGAAGCTAATACCCAGAATTAAACTTTGACAGTCTTAAACGTGCCACTGGACTCAAACTTTAGTGAAACCAATGTACAATCCATGTATGATGTACATTTGATTTCTCTTTATATGTTACAAGCCGCTTTGGGTCCCTTGGAGGACAATCTACAGCTATGGTGTGCATGGCCTTTTCTTAGGAGGGGGGGAAAAACCAGACCCTCCCTTTTGGTAGAGTGGCTTAGAAAAGTTTGATTGACTGCTAGATTGACATACTTTAAAATCAGTAAAAATGAATCGGCTGACCAGTTTGTAGAAAAATCCATTTTATTTATTGATTTTTGGAACATGACATGAGATCTCAAGATAATATTTAGTCATATGAGGGGTGTTATAATGAAGAATGTTATACATGGAGGAAAACACCTTTAATTAAAGAGATTATAAGGATTATTTAATAGAACATAGGGATAAAATTCATTCTTTCTTTCGGCAGCTAACAATTAAAAACAAAACATTAAAACACATCATAATAGTAAAATACATATGTAAAAGCAAAAAAGAAAAATCTTTGCATGCATCACTTTGTATTTCTTGTTTGGATTTTTACAATAAAAACCCTTTAAATGCTTTTTACATGTCAGTTTAGGGTTGCCCCCAAATCCTCCTGACTATTCACCCCATCACCTTACCTGACCCCATGAGCTTTTATCAACGTCAAAAAAACTAAGATCATGGCATCCAGCCCCATCACTCCTTGGCAAACAGAAGGGAAAGTCATGGAAGCAGTGACAGACTTCAGGTTTCTGGGATCCAAGATCACTGCTGATGGTGACTTCAGCCATGAAATTAAAAGATGCCTGCTCCTTGGGAGGAAAGCAATGGCAAACCTAGATGGCATAATAAAAAGTAGAGACATCACCCTGCCAACAAAAGTCCGTATAGTCAAAGCAATGGTATTCCCAGTTGTAATGTATGGCTGCGAGAGTTGGACCATAAGAAAGACCAGCACGGAAGAACAGATGCTTTTCGAATTATGGTGCTGGAGAAGACTCTTGAGAGTCCCTTGGACTACAAGGAGATCAAATCAGTAAATCGTAAAGGAAATCAACCCTGTCTCTTCCCTGGAAGGCCAGATACTGAAGCTGAAATGGTTAGACAGTGTCATAGATGCATCGAACATGAAATTGAGCAAACTTCCGAGGACGGCGGAGGACAGGAGGGCCTGGCGTGATGTGGTCCATGGGGTCGCGAAGAGTCGGACTTGACGGTGCGACTGAACAAGATGATCTCTTAGCCCACCCCACACGTGTCCTATCTGGAGTCTCTAAACTGACGTAGATTTCCTCCGGGCTTCAAGATCAAGTGCCCGCCCCTTTTCAATTTGGGAACCGAAGAGGTGGAGTCTCTGCTGTAGGCCCCGCCCCTTTGCCTCAAAGGGCTACAAGCTTCATGGGTCTATAGCTAGACTACTGGATGGCAAATGCAGTTACTGAACTCCTCCATGAGTGGGACTGTAGGAATCATAGATAAAATTGAAATTAAGTCGGACAGAGGTAGAACCTCACTAGCGCAGATGACGGCAGAGTTTTTAAAAAAACCTCTCTCATTACAATGCGAACAGACCCCCCGCCCTTTTTTTAAGCACAAAAAAAGTCCCGACACGGGAAACCCCTGTTTTTCCAATGTTCCCTCTAAGCCGTGGAGTTCTGTGAGCAAAAATTCTACTTTGTGAGCTACTGGCATTAAAGTAGTGAGCCAGCAATTTGGCTGCTGCAATAATTAGTTTGCTCTGGAGGCTGGAGCCATCCTTCCTGAGCTAAGGCAAAAATGTGTGAGCTGGAGGCTAAAAAACTGTGAGCTAGCTCACACGAACTCAGCTTAGAGGGAACACTGATTTTAAGCGCTTCATATAGCAAACAAAAGTTCAACAGCCCCCATTCCATCGGATTTTGAAAGGGGGCTCCTCCTGTGACTTTGAAAACCGTTTAACAGGCAGAGATGTTCCCCGCCCCACTAAGTCCAAGACATATGGAAGGGGGTTGTAAATGTCGGGAAACTACCTAGATAGGATCTTACTTAAAAAAAAAAACTTGTTGGTAAAATGAATATATGGAGTCTGGTTGAGAAGACGAAAATCTGGAATGCAAAATTACCCTTTTGCAGACTGCGGGAGATTTCCCCACCCTCCAGCACTGGGGGTCCTTTTGAGCCTAATAACAACAACTCATCTCCTTGGAAATAGCACAGCAAGCATCTGTTTTTCCGTCGCGCGCTGTGCCGCTTGCTTTCTACGTGCGGGGAGTTTCCCAACCGACGAGTGGAGCCGTTCCCAATTGCGATCCTGCAAGCCTGATGGGATACCATCCATCCATCCAGATTTCATTGAAGCGCCTTTCCCTTCGCTGCCCATTTCCCTTCTACTTTCAGGCCACTCACACGACAGGCTCCGAAGGAGAGCCGGAAGTGCTGCATCCGGGCCTCCTTGCCGCGTTTCTTTGGGCGCCGCCCGGGCCTCGCCCCCTTCCCCTCCGCGGGGCGCCTAAGCGCCGCTGCCTTCGCCGGGCTCGTCTATTCCGCCGCCGCTTCTGCCGCGCAGCCATGGGGGAACCTCCGGGGATGGAGGCGGCGGCGCCGGGCTCGGTGCTGTGCCGGCTGCAGTTCCTGGAGGACTCGGACCCTTTCTCGTGCGCCGCCTTCCCGGAGCCGCGGCGGGCGCCTGTACAGCCTGTGGTGGAAGCGCTGCCCCTCGCCGCCCAGCTGCCGGCCATGCACCGCTTGCTAGCCGCGCCTTTGCCGGTGAGCGGGACGGGACGGGACGGGCAGGGCGTGGAGGGGAGGTGCCCGGTCCGCTCCATCTTCTGGGGTCAGGGGGTTCTTGAGCGCGTGCAGAGTCCAGGGGGAGCCGTTTCCAGTCGGTCTCCTCTCTCTTTTTTTGGAGTCATGCTGCTGACCTATGCGAAGCGGAAGGGGCTGCTTCTAGTTTCTCGTTTTTCTGTTGCTGCGCGTGTTGGGTGCTCCGTCCTGACGCTTTTTAAACTTTTTGTTTGTTTGTTTCTAAAGCTTGTGATTGTGTGAGAGTTCTTGAGCATGTGGAGTGTGGAAGCGATCCTTCCGCCCTCTTTTCCTTATAGAGCGAGAGCTCTTGAGCATGTGCAGTGTGGAAGGCATCCGTCCGCCCTCTTTTTCCTATGGAGTGAGGGCGCCCTCGAGCCCGTGCAGAGAGCAGGCGATCCTCTTTTCTTTTTTTCCCCTCGAGTCGCAGAGCTCCTGAGCATATAAAGAGAGGAAGGACGCTAGGTCATTCCGCCCTCTGTGCCTCGCCTTTTGGTTGGCTATACTCAGTCGGGTACCCAAAAAGGCTGACATGTTTTTGTGGAAGGAGCACATGGCTCATGGAAGCTTTGGCCACAGTAAATGTGTTAGACCTTTAATCTGCAATTATCCAGTATGCAACTCTATCATCAAATGCTGCCACCCCCGCTCCCCCACAGCCACAAGTACAAGATGAGGATATAAAAACAGCCCTACAGAAAGTGGCTCTATTTATATGGTTGTGTTTTTGATACACTCCTCAGGCATCCATTCAGTGTATCTGATGGTTGTCAGCCAACTCCTTAATGTTCATATCCCTTTTTTAAGACCCTGGGGTAGAGTTCTGGGATTTTATGCTCAAGGCAGGCTGCGCAATGTATAACAACTCGGTTCCATTGGCTGCCAGCAGCCGTTGCAGGCAGGGAGAAAGGCCTGCTAAGAATACCAAATTCCACTTCCTCTCAAGACTTGTAGATCGCCCCATTAACAACCACCATGTTCAGCTTTCAGGAGCTACAAGTCTCTGTCCTTCAGAGTTCAGGCCTACTTGGACGGAAGATTGGGCTTGGCAGGGCAAAGATGTGGCTGGCCCAGGCTAACCCAGTCTTGTCAGATCTTGGAAGCTAAGCAGTCAGCCCTGGTTAGGTCTTGGATGGGAGACCACCAGAGTTGCTATGCAGGGGCAGGCAGTGGCAAACTGCCTCTCCTCTTGCCTTGAAAACCTTACTGGGTCACCCTACATCAGCTGTGACTTTGATGGCACTTTATACACACACACACACACACACACAAGGCAAGGAAAGGGGGAAACGTGTTCATCTCCTGCCCCCCCCCTTCCCAGGATGAATCAAATCGTTGCTGAGTGTGTGTTGTCCCTGACAGAGAGGAAGCATTCATTTGGGAAACCATGAGCAGCTTCCCAGCAAGCACACTTAAAGGATTTCCCCATGCCTAATGGCGCCTGAAGGCTTGTTCCTTGCTGAGAAAAAGCAGCAGCACCTGCTGGATTTGTGCTGAGCATCTAGGGCAGGGGTGGCCAAACTCACTTAACATAAGAGCCACACAGAATAAACATCAGATGTTTGAGATCCACAAGACATGAACAAATATTACACGTTTTTACTGGGAAATATGCAGATTTGCTTTTTATTAACATTAAATGAGACTGCCAAAAAAATAACGAAAGCAGTAAAAGCAAATATTGATAATGATATTTATTTCTCCAATGATAATTTGTTTGCTAATGATATTTAGCTTCCCCAGCCGCCCTGCCGGGAGCCACACAATATGTGTGAAAGAGCCATATGCCGCTCCCGAGACACGGTTTGGCCACCCCTGATCTAGGAAACCTTACCTGGTCAGCATCAGCTAGAGCTGGTGAGGTGTATCAGCTGGTCCACCACAGGCTTCTGTAAATAACAGTCTAATGCCAGCCAAAACATCACAAAACAGTGACTGCAAAACATTTGAGTTCCACAGAACTCTTCCATCAGGCCATAAGGCAAACCGATTCTCTTTTCTTAATCCCCCCCCCCTTGATACGTAACACCTGTTCTGATTAAGATCTTTGGGGAGTCTGAAAACTTGTACTCCTTCCTGGTCCCAAATAAGCAGTGATTATTTGAGCACCAGCTATTGAATTTTATTTATTTATTTATTTATTTCAGTTTGCTTGTCCACCCTTCCCTGGGGCAGGGCGGCTTACGTCAAAAGTGAATACAATATATAAGAAAATGAAAACAGCATTAAAATGTGTTAAAAACAATTCATCAGAAAACAATACCGTATTCAAGATGACAGCTAATGAAGGACATCCTCCTGTACTGGTGCTTGTGGAGGTGAACTGCCTGCAGTTGCACTGAGGATTGCACTGAGTCTGAAGTCCGGTAGCACCCTAAAAATGAACAAAATGTATTTGTTGCATGAGCTTTTGTGAGTCAGAGCTCACTCCTTTGGAAGTTTAGAAATGTACACAGTTGGGCTGGCTTGGAGACTCCGAGGAATGGGAGTAGGAGACACTTCTGTCCTTCTGCATAATGTTTATAAGGGCAACAGAGCTGTACGTGAACATAAATGAAGCTGCCTTATACTGAATCAGACCATTGGTCCATCAAGGTCAGCACTGTCAACTCAGACTAGCAGCAGCTCTCCAGGGCTTTCACATCCCCTACTGTCTGGTCCTTTTAAATGGAGATGTCAGGGATTCAACCTGGGACCCTCTGCATGCAAAACAGAGGCTCTTCCACTGAGCCATAGCCCCTCCCAGTGCAAAGTAATGTTTCAGGAAAGGTTTTCTAAGGGAACAAGATTGTAGCCTGTTGCCCTGTTTATTGTGTATATCATTTGTGCTCTTACGGCACTTTCTTCTATCTTTGTAATCCATTGTCTGTATTGTTTTATGGTATGTCGCGTCTTTGACTGATTTCCTTGTCTGCCTTGTCTCCTAAGTTTTGTAATCCTCGTCCTGTTGCGCTATTTATTGGATGTCTCATGTGCTGTTCGCATAATGTTTACGTTTTATAATCCTGACGTCTCAGCAGG
>NW_015164204.1:297415-324389 GCF_001447785.1 Gekko japonicus
CAGGAAAGGCGAGCGATAGATAATAAATAAAACACAATCCAGTCAGAGGGGTGAGGCGCTTTGGACTAAAACGAACATCTAAATCTATTTCAGGAAGACATGCGATGACGGGAAACATTTAACAATTAATTTAGGGATGGAATATGCAAAATATTAGTACCTAAAGAGTGAAACAAGGTCTAAAAGGAAGAAAAATCCTTTTGGCTAGAATAGGTATGAGATGCTCCAACCAACTCATCTGATAATATATCTAAGCCATTTTAAGAACAGTTGGAATATAACTTTTAAATATTGAAAGTGTCCTCTTTTTGATAGGTCTCTAAAATTAAGCATTCTATTGCACTCCCTTCTCCACGCAAGGTCTTTTTAAATACATTTACATTCCACACTGAACAGATAAGGTAGCTACATAAGGCGTGGGGAGCAGATGAGGTCCATCATTGGATGTCCCATCTTGTGGATCGTATTGATTTCCTGTGTGTAATCCACCTTGAGTCCCAATGAGAAAGGTGGACTACAAATAACATAAATAAAAATCACAGTTGGACAACCAGGGTCTTGGTCACCTCAGGAAAAGCCAAAAGGTTTTGACAAAAGAGTGCCTGAGGAGGAGATCTTATTGCATGGAAACTGCACTCATGTTCTTCCGTAGGAGGATGAGAGCTGGTGTGGTGTGTAGTGGCTAGATTGTCATACTAGGAACTTGGAGACCCAGGTTCGAATTCCCACTCTAACATGAAGTTTGCTGGCTGACCTTGTGCCCGTCATACACTCTTCATCTTTCCCACCTCGCAGGGTTGCTGTGGGAGTACAAAGGGGAAGGGAGAGCCATGTACGCTACTGTGAGCTGCACAGAGGAAAGGCAGAATAAAACTGTGATGGGTAGATTGATGGATATGTGCTACCCTGCCCGCACTCTTTGGTGGAAGGATGGGATTTAAAAAATGTACTAGATAGATAGGTAAGAAGTTGGATAAGAGGTCTGGTCCAGGAAGAGATCAGACAGTATGAGACTGGAATTAGGAAGGTTGAGGTTACGGCTAATGTTATGAAAGTCACGGAAACTGGCATTGGTGTTTACCTAGAAACTGCTGGGGGGGGTGTTTTTGAGTGATGGGCCGTCTGGGGATGAGCCAGTTTCCTTTCCAGGCCTGAGTGTGTTGTCTGGGAGGAAGCAGCTGTTCCATGTAGTGCTGCTAAGTATAGCACTGTCTCGATACTGCTGTGTGCTGTGGTCCAGGGCCTGGGTTGACTGTGCACCTGCCCTAGTTGTGAGGGGATTGCTGGGGGGCGGTCACTATGCCCAGATTGACTTCCTTTGTTGGCAAACATGGCTGTTCCACGTGGGGTGGTGGCCCGGTTCAAACAAAGAACTGTGCAAGTAGTCCCTCTCACAAGCGTCGTGACGTGTTTACATCAGTCCTGACACCTAAGCAATACCCTGGTTACTTGTGGCAAGTAGATGGTAGGCAGCAATGCTCCCTCTAAGATGTGGAGTCTTGTGAGCAAAAATCCTACTTTGTGAGCTGCTGGCATTACAGTTGTGGGTGAGCAATTTGACTGCCGCATAAATTAATTTGCTCTGGAGCCATCCTTCCTGAGCTAAGACAAAATTGTGTGAGCCGGAGCCTAAAAAACTGAGCTAGCTCACACTAACTCAGCTTAGAGGGTACACTGGTAGGCAGCCATGCACAGATGTGTTGTTCCCTTTTGTTTGCTCGCTGCCGTGCAGCTCACAATAGCTGGACTTCTCCATGGACCTCCTTTCCCCAAAACAAAATCATGCATCCCAATAGATGGTAGTTCAGCCTGGCCTTGTTTGTCCCTCCCTACCATTAAGGCAAAGAAGAGTAGCTGCCATAGTGCCGTACAGAGCATCTGTGGTACAGTGCTACAGCAGCTCTTCCCCCCTTCCTGACTCACATTCTAGACAGAGTGGGCGGGCATTTCTTCACTCACCCGGGGTTGGCTGTCTGCAGAGTTCACTTTTTTTTTTCCTGCTTAGTAGTTTGCCATGGAAGTGAGAAGGTGCTCAAAGCACTGTGCAAAGTGGCCGGCCGCCTCTGTGAAGTCAGTATGAGAGTAACCAAAGTGATCAGGGGTTGAGGTACCTTCCCTATGAGTCAAGGCTGGAGAGTCTGGGACTCTTTGGTCTAGAAGAGGGGTCCCCACCGTGGTGCCTGGCAACATCTTTCCTGGTGCACGCCCCAAATGTTTTTGGAAAAGTGGGCAAGGCCAGGTGGGGCTTGTGCCCAGTAGGGCTTCTTATGGTCAGCTGTACGGATTAAAAGGCATCCTATTAAACAGGACTTCTGCCTAAAACGTTGAAGAGTCACTCTGAAACTTATGCCTAATGTTGCTCCCTGGCATTTTGTAGTTGGCAGTTTGGTGTAGTGGCCAGTTTGGTTTAGTGGTTAAGTGCACGGACTCTAATCTGGGAGACCCGGGTTTGATTCCCCACTCCTCCACTTGCACCTGCAGGATGGCCTTGGGCAAGCCATAGTTCTGGCACAGCTGTCCTTGAAAAAGAGCAGTTTCTATCAGAGCTCTCTCAGCCCCACCTACCTCACAGGGTGTCTGTTGTGGGGAGGGGAAGGGAAAGTAGTTTGTAAACTGCTCTGAGACTCCTTCAGGTAGTGAAGGGCAGGGTATAAATCCAATCTCTTCTTCTTTTTTTCCTGTGGCAGCCATTTCATTGTTACACCCACCACCCTGGGTCAGAATTCCAAAGGTGCCCACAGGCTCAAAAAGGTTGGGAACCCCTGATCTAGAAGAAAGACAACTACGGGAAGCCTTGACTGAGATTTATACATGAAGTGGAGAAAGTGGATACAATCTCTATGCCCTGTTCTTAGCCCTCCAAGGCAACCGTTTGGCTACAGTGCGGGACAGGATGCTGGATTAGATGGATCACTGGTTTCATCTATCAGGGCTTTTCTTACATTTTTATTTAATAACTCTGCTCTTCAGCCAGTAGCCTCCTAGGCTGCCACAGCTGCTGTGCCCAGGGCCAGGGCCATGATGTTAAACTGGCATCACAGAGGCCTTGGGGCAGTGTGGCATGCAGGTGGTACAAATTAGGATCAAATAGAAGGGGTCCCCTCTTTTTTCCTGCTCCAGTGGTGCCATGTTTGTGGCACTTGGATCCAGTGTGTTAAAAAGCACAATTACAGATTTTTGCCAGACCCTGCAAGATGGTTTGAGGAGTTATGGGATGCTGCACCTTTGTGGGTAAAGTGTTAGCCGCTTGGAGAAAGATGGAGGCTTGAACATCAGTTCAGCCACCATCTGAGGGCTACATGGGTGGCACTGGCAACTTTCGTGGTCTTTCTTGGCCGTTGTGCTGGAACTCTGGAACACCCTCCCTAAGGAGATCCTGGTACCTCCTTCTGTTGTTATCGTCCACTAGTGGGTGACACCTTTTTTTTTGTTTGGCTTCCCTTCACTAACTCTTACCAGTGCTCCTCCTTGTCCGTGGGTTTTATGTTTTTATCTGTTTATGTTATATTTTATTTAATTCTTTAACATATTTTATGTGTCTGTATTTTAAATATTTTTAGTGCCTCAGATGTTTTAATGTTTTGTTTTAAGATTCACTGCCTTGAGGGCCCTGAATTGGGTGGAAAACGGCATGGAAATTTTAAAATAAAACCAGTCAATCAATAAGCTGCACTTTACACAGCAGGCAGTTTGCAACTGATAACTATAGCTCATGGTCACACAGGCTCCAGAACGTGGCTTGCTAAATTTTGTATTCTCTGGAACCTCTTTCCTTCAGAACCACCATGATATGTTGGTCAGAGTGCTGGACTAGGACCGGGTTCAGATCATCACTCCATTCAGCCATGGAAGCTCACTGGGTGACCTTGGGCTAGTCATTCTTTCTCAATGTAACCTACCTCACAAGGTTGTTGTGAGGGTAAAATGGAGGTGGGGGGAGAACCACATAAGGCCCAGTGATGTGTCAAACTGATTTGTTGCAAGGGCTGGATCTGACATAAATGTCACTTTGTCGGGCCAGGCCGTGTGTGCCATAAAATGGAATGCCAGGTACGGGAGATATAAACTTTATAAAGGGCACAGGCAAGCCCAGTTAATGATATTGTTGTTTACTGAAAACACGAACACGTTTATACGTTAACATTCTTACAATATTTCCTTACAGTATCTCCCTATTGCCCACCCTCCTGCTTTTCCTGCCCGTTACACATTAGCACTGGGACAGTATACAGGGACATAATGCACAGCCTCTGTCATCTGGCAATAAAAGCAATCAGTAGCTCGCAGGCCAGATAAGAGCCCTGGATGGGCCGGTTCCAGCCCATAGGCCGTACGTTTGACACCCCTGAATTAGCCATTCAAACCTTCTCGGAGAAAGTGTAGGATTAAAATGTGACAGGAAGACGGGGCTGCACTGACTGACTCCCCCCCTCCAATATTTAGACTCTTATTATAAATCTAAGCAGTGTTCATCATTCTAGAAGAGTTAAATTGGACAGAGAGAGCCACGGCAAAGAGCGATCCCATGTTCTTTTTTTCCTTTTTTCTTATGAAGGCAAATGTCTTGCTAAGGCCCCCAAGCGCAAGATAAAACTACTTTGCAGATCCCCAGTGGGTGACTTGTGCTTCACTGCAATTCTGGAATGTAGATTATAGGTTTCCCTTAATCCCCCCCCCAAAAAAATTGGCAGACTTGAAGCTTAGTGATCCCCATTGTTTCTAAAATTTACTGTGGGTTTGTGGCTTGGAATGCAGTTTAATTAGGCTCAGCTTTGGACACTGCTCCAAGAGACAGTCTGTGGGAGCTTGAATGTTTGTATCAAGGGGTCTCCCTATTTAGATTGAATGCAGTTAAAACTCACCATTCGATAACCTGCTATCACTGTGGTCAGGTGTGTACTATTCATTCCCTCTTTGCCCTGCTGGTCTGTGGGTATGTTAACTCACGATGGGGCGGTTGGTCTTGTTTCTAGTTTCTTGCCTCTCCCGACCACCTTGGTTTGTTAATGCAAAAGGCCTAAAAAGTCATCCTAGCATCCAATGACTTCTCAGTCCTGAGTACTTTGTAGCCTGGGGTACGTGTGGAAAGATGTTGGTATATACTGGATTTTTTTAGGGTACCCAACATTTTGCCCTCACCTGGATGGCCCAGGCTAGCCTGGTCTTGTCTGATCTCAGGAGCTAAGCAGAATCAGCCCTGGTTAGTAATTGGATGGGAGGCCACCAAGGAAGTCCAGGGTTGCTGTGCAGAGGAAGGCAATAGCCAACCACCTCTGAACGTCTCTTGCCGTGGAAACTCTACAGAGTTGCCGTAAATCAGCTGCCATAAATCAGTTGCGACTTGACAGCACTTTGCACACACACCCAACATTTTTCTGCTGGGAAACACCTGAGAAACAACTTTACCTTGTTTTCAGAAAATTTTGCAATGGACTAGAACATAGTCCTAGAGCTTCTTTTCCTTTATTGCGCAACAGTCTCGGCAGGAGGTGATCTCTCCCAGATAGCTCAAGAGATAAATGCATGTGCTGATAGCTGCAGAAAGCAAAATATGCATGAATTGGCAAGGTCAGGTGGGTTGAAAGGTTTTGGGAACCATCAGATAAGCACTTGGGAGGCATGTTGGTTTCAAATTCTTTTACAGTCTCCCTTAGAACTCCTGCACTGACAAGATATTGACTGGACTGTAGTTCTATGGGAATATGAGCTGACCCCATACAGATATAACTGACACTGATGCCTGCCACTCAGTCACACCGTTTAGTTAATCTTCCTCTTTTATGTACTTAGAAAGACTTCTGGCTTCTAATCCTAAAAATGACATCTTTCTGGGGTGGACTGGCATTATTCTTCTGCCTACAACCCTCTGCCACCAGTTGTCTGCTCAGTCCCTCAAATCCCAGTGGATGCAGCTGGATTTCCCACCAGACCAAATGCTCTCAAGTTCTTGTAATGATCTTCTCGGTGGCCACAACTGGTTAGCTTATTTGCTGCACCTTTTATCTAGGCTTGATACAAGCACAAAGGCTCTACCTGGCTTGGGTTTCCACTGATGTGGGTTCTCTGTGAAACATTTCTGGAAGGTTTACCAATTCAAACTGGCATAAATAATTTAAAAATTTAAGTCATGCTAACAAAATTTAAGTACCATTAGCAAAAGAAGGCAAATGTACCATGTGCAAATCTGGACCGTGTACAAACACTGGGGTTTGTTCATGCATCATAATCCCACGTTGAGCCCATTTAACATGATTGATTTGCAGCACAACAGCTCTGATAGCAATAAATAAATAGAATAGATTTATACATGTGGGGCAGACAATTTTGCAAAGAAAACTATAGCATCGGAAAATCTTCCACTCCACATTGCTGCTGATCTCCCACCTTTAAGGATGGAGCCACAGAGGGGGACAGGTCTGTCAACATCTGTTAGTCAAATGGATCCATCATGTTCACAGACAGAGCTCCTCTGAGTATGGGATGACCATTACTTGCGAGCTTCACAGGGCCATTTGGCTGGCCGCTAAACAGATGGGTGTGAGCCTGGATGGCAAGTGAGAGGGCAGGCAGGACTAGGGATGCTGATTCCTTCGGACTGGAGGATGAACCATCCAGACAAGTTCTTTCGTTTGCATGTTTCTTTATTGGCCTGAGTTAGCGGACTGTCTGATGTCCACGTAGTCATGGGTTATTTTTTTTTTTTGGTAGTTGTTGATGACTAAGGAGCTCCAGCAAAGCAAGCTCAGGTTTCAAGCATGTGCTTCAGAGCTGTATGCTCAAAATAGCAGCTTTTATTATGGTTGGATATTGCAAACATGACAGCGGTTGTCATAATAGAGCAAAGCATGTTGTGTTTTAAAGCCCTACAAAAGAAACATATATTATGCTTTTCTTTCTAAGCACCTTGGGAAGATGCAGCAGGTCTTTGGAAAAGTATCGCGCAGTTCAGACCAAAAGTTGCAAACTTTTTGAGTTATTTTCCCAAGACTTCGGCTTCTTGAATAACAATCCTTTGGTTGTAATGGGGAGAAAGTGAGGGAACTTATGGAAATCAGTAATTGTGCCATGTGATCCAACTTGCTTTTCCTTTAGCGGTAGGCTCTGATATAAGGCATTGGCTAAAGCCAACTTCTCCCATATTGTGTTAGTGAAACCCTCTCATCCAGAATGTCAGCCTTTATTGACTGGCAGCATCTCCTCCATCTTGTCTTGGTTCAGTTTTTTAATGCTGTTTCCCTCAGCTGCTTGACCCCGGCTACCAGATGCTGACCAAGAGAAGGGACAGACATTTCTGGGCACTTACAGGATGAAAATGCAAAGCTGGATGTTGTTCCAAAGCTGCAGATGGTCTCACTTAAGAACCCAATGTAAATTGGGTAGAGGACAGATCTTTGTAGAAGTCCGTAGAAAAGATTTCCACAATGCAGAGTCTTCTCAAGTACCACCTTCTGACTGCAGTCAAGTGAAAATGACAAGTTAGGACCAGGTTGTTTCCTTAATCCCAGTAGATCCTCGAGTTTAAGGATGTGTCTCTGGCAACCAATATCATTCATACCATAGTATTACCCATTTACTATGTATGGGTGTGAAAGCTGAACAATGAAGAAAGCGGACAGGAAGAAAGTGGATTCATTCCTTTGAAGTGTGGTGTTGGAGGAGACTTTTATGAATACTGTGGACCACCAAAAAGACAAATAAGTGGGTTCTACATCAAATCATCCCTGAACTCTCCCTAGAAGTTAAAGTGACCAAACTGAGGCTAACATACTTTGGTCACATTATGAGAAGACAAGAGTCACTGGGAAAGACAATAATGCTAGGAAAAGTGGAAGGCAGCAGGGAAAGAAACATGAGATGGAGTGACTCAGTGAAGGAAGCCATCGTGGCGCTCAGTCTGTCAGACCTGAGCAAGGCTGTTAATGATAGGATGTTTTGGAGGATATTAATTTATAGGGTTGCTGTAGGTCAGAAGTGACTTGAGGGAACTGAACGCACACCCAGCGCCCTGCAGTCAGTCGGTTTGGAAGAGCAAAAGGGGTCTTGGTCCTTGGGCTCTTAGCCTCAGGCCAGGCAGGAGATTAGCTGGCAGAGACAAAAGGCCCAGAACTTCACCTGAAGTTTCCCCGTCCTTGTCTTGTTTGTTGCTCCCCCTATATTGTTGCTTTGGGTCCCCATTGCAGAGAAAAGCAGAATACAAATATACTGAATAAAGGAATCAAAATCATAAAATAATGGCATTTGATCCTGTAGATCAGTGATGCTCACTAGTGGCTTGGGAGCTACATGTGACTATTTCGCATGCCACCTGTGGCTCTTCTGAGCACCATTCCCCAATGTGGCACCTACCCCATGTTTCAGGAAAGTGGGCAAGGTCCTTGCCTGGTGGGTTTGTGCTAGAATCATAGAGTTGGAAGGAGCCATACAGACCATCTAGTCCAACCCCCTGCCCAATGCAGGACCAGCCTAAAGCATCTCTGACAAATATTCATCCAGCCTCTTTTTGAAAGCTGCCAGTGAAGGGGAGCTAAACACCTCCCTAGGCAGCTGATTCCACCTTTGAACCACTCTTGACTGTGAAAAAGGTTTTCCTAATATCCGGCCGATACCTTTCTGCATGTAATTTAAACCTACTTCTCCAGAGTATTCAGGTCTTGTTGAATTTTAACTCTATCTTCTTGGGTGTTTGCTACTCCTCCCAATTTGGCATCATCAGCAAATTTAATGAGTAGCCCTTCTACCCCTTCATCGAGCTCATTGATAAAATATTGAAAAGTACCGGGCCCAAAACCGAGCCCTGCAGCACCCCACTGGACACCTCCCTCCAATCTGATGAAACGCCATTGAGTTGACCACCATTCTGGGTACGGTCATCTAACCAGTTCCCTATCCACCGAACTGTGCTATAGTCCAGCCCCAGTCTTCCAGTTTGCCCATCAGAATGTTATGTGGAACCTTATGAAAAGCTTTACTGAAATCCAGGTAAATCACATCAACAGAGTTCCCACGATCTAGTAAGCTCGTCACACAATCAAAGAAGGAAAACAGGTTGGTCTGACAAGATCTGTTGGGGACAAAACCATGCTGACTTCCCCGGATCACTAAGTGGTCCTTCAGATGCTTACAGATTGATCCCACTAAAATCTGCTCTAATATGCAGCGGAAGTCAGACTTCTGTTGGAACAACTACTACCTTGGAACAACTGCTACCAGAGGAATGAGGAAGCTGCAGCACATGCCTTGTGCTGGGGATAGAAGTAAATGTGGCTCTCTTGATTCCCGGGCATTTTGAATGTGGTTCTCATGTGGGGTGAGTTTAGTTACAGCACAATACTTGCAATGACTTTCAACTGGGTTTTTCCTGTGTGGACAAACCAATCCACATTTCTGCAGCACAGCAATAATGCAGTATCAAACCAGGTGTGGATGCAAGCAAAGTCATGTTTCCCGCATTTATATCTAAACACTGAATGTCTGTCTGGGCAGCCAGTGCTATGTCTGTTCCAAAATCAGATCTCAGCCCAGACTGAAAAGGGCCATGGGCAGATGTGTCATTCAGGAAAAAACAATACAAAACCCTCACATTCTTCCACTGCCACCTGTTCAGTCACCTTTCCAAAAAATGGCCGGTTTGGAAGCCTGTAAATGACCGGAGCCCCTTTATTTAACAGTTTTCTTCAATTACTGTCTCCTTAAATATCTAAAGAAGTGTGCACGCACACAAAAGCTTTTCCTTGAATAAAACTTTGTTGGTCTTAAAGGTGCCACTAGACTTGAACTTTGTTCTGGCTGTTTAAGAGACTTTCAGGAGGTTTTCTCAACTGACAGATTCCCTATCCTAGCAAGGGTAGTCCCGATTTTATGTTAGCAAGATTTTGTTGCCCACAAAGGGCAAATATCTAATTTAGAAGTGTCTGGCCTTCAGTCTCAGAAACCCTCAAGGTAACCAACTCCTGCTGATTGCTTCCTGCTGTGGATCAGAGAGATTTTACCAGCAAAGAATCCTGTCACTACTTACACACCATTGTTTATCCATTTGAGACTCAATTAGAAGTGTTGTGAAAAACCTTAAATAATTGTGCTGGATGCAACGCTGTGGTTGCAGTGGTGGTGATTCTTCCACTGTCTTTGCCACCATTCATCTCCAGACCTCTTTCTGTGCTTTCTAGCTCCCCCCAGCTTTTCCGGTAAATGAGCAGACTGGCAAACCCTTTCAATTATCCTGGATAGCCTGATGCATGCATGTGAATGGGCAGTTTCACAAACAGACTTAAGCCCTGCAATTTGGGAATACTGTTGGTTGTTCTGTTATCCCCTGTTCAAAGCTGAGCATCTCTCTAGCCCGGAGGTGTCAAACTCATTTATTATGAGGACCAGATCTGACATAAATGTCACTTTGTCGGGCCATGTGTGCCGTAAAGTGTAATGCCAGGTACTGGAGATACTAACTTTATAAAGGACACAGGCAAACATAATAAATTATTTCTTACCCGAAATATAAAGTAAAGGTAAAGGTTTCCCTTGCTCAAAAGCCAGTCAAATCCGACTCTAGAGTGCGGTGCTCATTTCCAAGCCGAAGAGTCAACGCTGTCCGAAGATGTTTCCAAGGTGCACAGAACGCTGTTACCTTCCCACCAAAGCAGTACCTATTTATCTCCTTGCAATTTCTTGCTTTCGAACTGCTAGGTTGGCAGGAGCTGGGACCAGAGACGGGAGCTCACTCCATCATGTGGCACTTGGGTCTCGAACTGCTGAACTACCGACCTTCCGGCCTGCAGTTCAGCATCTTAACCACTGAGCCACCGCAGCCCCATTCAAAATATAAACATGCTTAAAACATTAACACTCTTACAGTGTTTCTTTAAAGAATCTCCTTGATGCCCACTCTCCCACTTCTACTGCCCATTACTCATTAGCACTGGGACAGTATGTAGGGAGATAAATGCACAGCCTCTGTCATCTGGCAATAAAGGTAATGACCAGTTGTTCATGGGACAGATAAGAGCCCTGGACAGGGCCAGTTCCGGGGCCCCGGCCATATGTTTGACACCCCTGCTCTAGCCCACTGACAGTAAGTCAAAGCCATGTTTTGCCTTGAGATCTAGTCTCATTCACTGGAGCTCCAAATCAGTTTATATAATGTCAGCTTGAACCCTGTAAATATTACTGCAGTTTCTACTATTTCATTTGGCAAGTTTTGTTTATTTGTCTGCACTATTTATAGTCTGCCTTTTTCTCTGAGACCCAAGATGGATTACATAGTGTAAATCAATGCAATCAATGGAATGAGTAATCTGGTAAGCAACATGATCAGACTAGGATTCCAGAACTGAAACAAAGTGAAAGGTATTCGATATGTTAACAAATCAGTGTTTTAACAAATGCAGAAAATGGTGTTATATGAGTAGAAGACAGTGTGGCGGGACCAGTATAATGCATATTATTCACAGTGGTGTAGTATATAATCTCATTATTTGTAAAAAAAGCCCTTCCTGAACCATTCTGTTGTAGTACAGCCTTATCGTCTTTATAGAAATGCCCTCCTGAACAATCCTGTTTTGATGAACACATGAAGCTGCCTTTATACCAGATCAGACCATTGATCCATCGGGGTCAAGATAGTCTAGTCAGACTGGTCACAGCTCTCCAGAGTCTCAGGCAGAGGTCTTTCACCTCACCCACTGTCTGAACCTTTTAGCTGTAGATGTTTGGAATTGAACCTGGACCTTCTGCACGCCAAGCAGATGCTCTACCGCTGACCCGTGGGGGCCACAAGCTGGGGACCGCAAGAGACAGTGTACACATATGAGCAATTGGGCAAGGCATTCCTAGAAGGTCTTGCTTGGACAAAGTTGTTGTGGTGGAGCCTAGGAGGAGAGGCGGTCCTGCAGGTACAAGGGCCCATAGCCATGAAGTGCCCTGTATGTGACAGTGCCTTGAACTGAACTCAGTAACTGATGGGCAGCCAATGGAGTGACTGCAGAACAGATATATGCACATACTCTGCGTAGCTCCTGATAGTAACTGAGTTGTGGCATTGCATACTAACCGGAGTTTCCGAGTTAATGTCAAGGGCAGGCCCACGCAGGCTGCATTTATGTCGCAACAGCAGCAGCGGTAAGATCTAGCCTATATAGTCGTAGAACGAAGCATTTGGGGTCCGAGTTCGGAGGGCTTACATTTACGAACAAGTCTGTGACAATCCCAGTTCTGCTGTTTGCTAGATTGTAGAGGTGGTGAGGTGATTTGAATGATTTGAGTGACCTCCTGCCTTGCTTTGTGGGAAGGCTGCTGTATTTTAGTATGAGAGGCAAACAAGTAGAGATGCCACACTTTGGCCCTGGTCACACGGGCCAGATATTGCCAGGGGGGGGGAGGCGTGGCTGTTTGCCCCGGGGCAAAATAACGCGTGGTTGCGCGATCAGACGTCCCGTGGAGGTCCCGTGGGTAGGGGGGAGGTGCCGATCACAGGACAATCCTGTGGCGCAGCAAAGAAGCAGCGCGGTGTGGCAAACGGGTTTGTTTTTTTCTGTACACCAAAGTATGTGCATGCTCCGTTGGGTGCTTGTGCGCATCCATGGAGACTTGGGGGTGGGGAAACCTTTTTGCAAGGGGACATGGGCGGGCGCCGGATGCCACTGGAAACACGATCAGACGCCTGCCCTTGCCCCACGGTTACCGGAAACTAGTACCTCCAAGTTTTTTACCCCGCATCTTCGGCGGGAAGCCTCGGGTGAGCCACGGGAGCTCTACGCTTCCCAGATGCGGCAGTGAGATCGCGCCCAGGAAATCCGCCTATCTTCTGTCTCTCTAGCGTGGCTAATGTTCCGTGTGACCACAGCCTTTCAGACTTTGTTCACAAACATAAATAAATAAATAAATAAATAAATAAATAAATAAATAAAAGGCCAGTAACAGATGCGAGTGCTGCTCTGATCTTGAAAGCTCTGCTGTTACCAGTTTTTACTTTTCCTGAGAGTGATCTTAAATGAAGATCTTGCTTTTGCAGAGATAAGTGCATGTTCAGAAACAAAGTGCATGTGTCCCTCAGTGTACAAACCACACTTTCCGAAGGGACATGCACCCCACCCTGTCATCTTCCCTGAGCCTCCTTTGTCTGCTGCGGCATAAACAGGGGAATTGCCCTGCCATTTATGCGCAAACCGTCTCCTCCTGATGAAGCTCCATAGATGTGGCCTGCGTGGTGGGTTTTGTGCTTTCTCGGCAGGAGAAAGGCCTTTGTCCCACGGCAGAGCCTTCGACTTTTCTCACGTGGAGCCAGCTGTCAGCGTTCAAGTACGCACAGACCTGTTTTTTTGCATCCCGAGTTAGCATGTGAACAACAGTCAGACTTTCCTAAAGAGGTTGTTCCAACCATTTCATCTGGGAATATTAAATATAAACCTTCTCCCAAGTACATCCAGTACCATCCTATTAATGTGAAGATCGAGCATCATAGCATCGCTGCTTTTGCCAAGGAAGCTGGCCATCTGGTTTTGAGTTACCTCACATCCCTCTCCCCCCACCCCAACCACCAGAGAAAACTTGCCTCAAAGCAGGCTAGCACCATTTCCAACAACCCCCCTCCAAAAAAAAAAAAACCCACGTGAAATCTATGCGCTGGAAAGTTCAAAGCTGACCCCTAGCCTTCTGTCTGAGGAGAGTTCTTGATCTTCCTTTCCCGGGCAGGGCTCAGAACTGCTCTCCTCTGAGATGCTGGGGTGTTTCTGACAAACTTCCCTCTTGTGGCCTACCAAGACGTGGGACCAGCTGAGGGGTGATGGAAAGGCTAGTATTATTCTCTGGACTGTGGCCTGGTTGCCCCCAAAGAGGTGAAAGAAAAGGCGAGAGTTCTCATTCTGCTTCCTTCCCTGGCGGGTATTCCTTTCGCTGAAGCTGCTCAGAGATTTCCCAACCAGCCAGGGAATGGAACAGCTTGTATCTGTCCCAAGAGAGGGGTGCGAGAGACGGCCAGCCTTGCCTTAGATGCCAAACCAGGAATGCTGAGGCTGGAGCCTTATCAACCCCCCTCTGGGGCCAAGCCGCCTTCCTGCCAAAACTCAGCATGGGAAACAAGCAGGAGGGGCGGGAGCAGTAGCGGCAGCCAATCAGACTCACGCATTAACTCTGTGCTGCCTGAATGGGTGCCTCTGGACACTGACCTGAGGAGGGGACTGTTTGGTTCAGTTGCTCGTAGTGGGCATAGAACGGTCTGACTCTCTGCCTTACCCTTCCCAAGAGTCCTGGTTAAGCAGTAAGGGAACAGGGCAGTCAGATCCACCGGACTCCTTGCCTGCAGGGTTAAAGGATGTGGCAAGGCATAATCCAGGGTTGCTGCAAGCAGATTCAAATAGGATTTCCCTCTCTCACCGTCGTAAAAATACCCGTGATTTTCACTTGTTCCAGTCCACTTTGTCCTTCCTTTTTGTAGTTATGCACCTCGGGCATACAGTCCCAATACTAGTGATGTTCTGCTTCTTTATCCCCTTCTTTCCTCCAGGTAACTTAGAGGAGGAGGAGTCTGAAACCTTTCACAATTAAACAGCCAAACTGTGCCAAGAATCAGAGCCAAGATACCCACAGTGAGGCAGCCTATTCGCCTGGCTGAAACCGTAAAACTTCACATGTTGATTTGATCATCCATAAAGTTTCTGCCATCCAAATGTTGGTTGTTGTGAGTCCTTTATTAGGACGTGGCATACATGCACACGAGGTCTCACCATAAATACTAAGCAGGTACCGCCATAAGTAATAGATAACAATAGTTTGCAATTGTTCTAGTGTGCTGGCATAAATCTGTGCATGGGTTGCACTCCTATTCCTGGCAACTGTTCACCTCTGTCCTGCCCCTCTCTGTTAATCATCTTTAAGAAGCCCTTTAGCCCCATAAAAAAATTTTGGCCTGCCATTCCCTTCACCTGCCGGTGATTCTAACATCCCCCTGACTTAAATATTTCATTTTCTTAACAGAGTGATACATTCCAGACCTCCTAGCTTAGAGCATTGTACCTGGTATTCCCAGGTGCTTTCCCCCCTCTAGGCAAGGTCTTCTCTTCCAGAAACAGAACTTGCATCTCTGTAGTTTACAGCCCTTCATGTAATTTGAATCCTTCATTGCCCCACCTGCTTAAATTCACATTAAATCTGGGGGGGGGGGACTGTGCATGTGCTTGGAATGTTTTGCCTTGAAGGGCCACTTTCATCTGGTTTCAAAATAGGGACTCCTAATGGGAAAGTGAAAGGGGAGATGCATGTGCCTCCCCCCTCCCCCTACAGAGGAATGTTTTTGTAACCAGACCCAGCTCTTCTCTTGGGGCTATGGTGGCTTTGGGGAGTCACAGGGAGCTGCCACATCACTCTGCAATGAGTCAGACCTCTATGCTCACACATGAGTCAGCAGAAGCTCCTGCAGAGGGGTGTGGCAATTGATTTTTCTCATGCCTCTAGGCAGCGCCTGGTTGCCTCTCTCTCTCTAAGCTCCCCAGGAGAGGAGAACCTCCAAATCCTTTGCTTCAGAACCAGGTGAAATCTGCTGTCTTGCTGGACTCAATTTTTGGCTTAAGTTGCTTTCCTCCTCCCAATTCTGACAACACCCCATTTTTTTTTTAAAAAAAAAACTGGACTGGTATGCTTGAGTGATGCTGGGAATAATTGCTTTAAGAACATAAGAACATAAGAGATGCCAATGTTGGATCAGGCCAAAGGCCCATCCAGTCCAACACTCTGTATCCCACAGTGGCCAGAAATACCAGTGCCATCAGGAGGTCCACCAGTGGGGCCAGGACATTAGAAGCCCTCCCACTGTTGACCCCCCCCAACACCAAGATGACAGAGCATCACTTGCCCCAGAGTCCCTATCTATACCTTGTGGCTAATAGCCACTGATGGACCTCTGCTCCATATGCTTATCTAATTCCCTTTTGAAGCCGTCCATGCTTGTAGCCACCACCACTTCCTGTGGCAGTGAATTCCAAGTGTTAATCACTCTTTGGGTGAAGAAGTACTTCCTTTTATCCGTTCTAACCCGACCGCTCAGCAATTTCATGGAGTGCCCACGGGTTCTTGTATTGTGAGAAAGGGAGAAAAGTACCTCTTTCTCTACCTGCTCTTTCCCATGCATAATCTTATAAACCTCAATCATGTCACCCCTCAGTCGTCGTTTCTCCAAGCTAAAGAGCCCTAAGCGCCTTAACCGTTCCTCATAGGGAAAGTGTTCCAACCCTTTTATCATTCGAGTTGCTCTTTTCTGCACTTTTTCCAAAGCTATAATATCCTTTTTAAGGTGTGGTGACCAGAATTGCACACAGTATTCCAGATGAGGTCGCACCATTGATTTATATAGCGGCATTATGATATTGGCTGATCTGTTTACAATACCCTTCCTAATAATCCCCAGCATAGCATTGGCCTTCTTTATTGCAGTCACACACTGTCTCGACATTTTCAGTGAGTTATCTACTACAACTCCAAGATCTCTCTCTTGATCTGTCTCTGCCAGTTCAGACCCCATCAACGTGTATTTATAGTTAGGATTTTTGGCTCCAATGTGCATCACCTTGCACTTGGCCACATTGAACCCCATTTGCCATGTTGACGCCCACTTGCCCATCTTTGACAGATCCCTTTGGAGTGCCTCACAATCCTCACTGGTTTTCACCACCCTGAACAACTTCGTATCATCCGCAAATTTAGCCACTTCACTGCTTACTCCCAACTCCAAATCATTAATGAACAAGTTAAAAAGCAGTGGACCAAGTACTGATCCCTGTGGTACCCCACTGCTTACACCCCTCCACTGGGAGAACTGCCCATTTATACTCACTCTCTGTTTTCTATTAATTAGCCAGTTTTTGATCCATAAAAGGACTTGTCCTTTTATCCCATGATTTTTGAGCTTGCTTAGGAGCCTTTGATGAGGAACTCTTTCTCCCAGTTGGTCACTCTGAAACTTCTGTAGAAATGCCAAATTGCAGGATTTTGCTGTACCACCAACATATCTGTGGCAGACGTGCTCTTGCAAAAAAGGTGGCAGAACAGACCAGAATGGTGGTGGCTGCGGCGGAAATAGTGATAGGAGCACACCACACGGACAGATCAGCTTTCCCCCATAGTTGTGAGGGCACCGTTCCTGGTGAAGAAAGATTTCTGCTTGCCACTCACATTTCAAGGAGGCCACTTTGGCCTCTGCAGAATGGTGCAACTTAAAACTGCTTCCATATGTAATTGCCTACTGCACCCAAACTGCAGGAAGTTTCAATAAAATTGCTCTAGCACAGCTTGCAATTTAAATCAACTTCATATCGGGCCCCAGATAGATCAGCCGTATAGACAATGCTTTGGCCTTGCGTTGCCCTGAGAACGTCTCTGTTCCCATTCCTGGCTTCTGGAGCTGACTGGGGCTATTTGTGTTGCTTGTTCCTGGGGCTGCTTGCAGGGAGCGGATCTGTTAATGTTCTTGGAACAGAGAGGAACGGGACAGGGTGTGTTGAGAACAAATTCAATCTGCAAACCAGCCCAGAACAGTCTTGCAGTCAACTTGGAAGCTAATCAGGGTCAACTCTGATTAGTACTTGGATGGGAGACCACCAAGGAAGTCCCTCATCACTACACAGGGGCAGGCAGTGGCCAACCCACCCCCATTTGTCTCTTGCCTTGAAAACCCTACAGGTCGCTGTAAGTTGACGGCACTTTTCACCACCAATCCTCACCATGATATCTAGTGGGATGCACAATTTCCCTTCTCCCCCCACCAAAAATGCTGGAAGTTCAAGGAGGCGGCTTGGTGTAATTTCTGTGGGGGCCAGGCCCCCTTGATACCAAGATCTTCTCTCTCAGTGGGCACCTTCTAGCTGCAGAGCTCTGGAAGCCCAAGATTCTTTCCGTGTGAAGCAGGAACTGTAAGGGCCTCTTTTTCCTTGGTTTTGGTGGCCTGTATAAAAAGACTGGTGCTTTGGGCACCTTTGGCCTGGAAGCTGTGATGCAGGCTTTCTTCTTGGTTGCTGATTAAGTAGTTTTGGCTTTTTCTCCTGCAATTCCAGGAGGAGCCAACATGGTCCACGTGCACCAGGCAGGGTTGATGTCGCTTTGGTGTAGTAGTTTGGTGTAGTGGTTAAAAGGATGGACTCTAATCTGGGAGAACCGGCTTTGATTCCCCACTCCTCCACATGCAGCTGCTGGTGTGACCTTGGGTCAGTCACAAGTTCTTTCAGAGCTGTTCTCTCAGGGTAGGGCTGCCAAGTGGGGGCGGGGGGCGGGGAATCCCCACTTTGGAGGCCCGATTTCCGCCGCGGTGGAATCGGGCCCCGGGGGGAACTCTGCCCCCGAAGCTGCATCACCTGAGGTGCTGCAGCCACGTCGCTCACGTTGGGGGCGTGGCCCAGGTCGGGGGAAAACCATATGGTCCCCCCCCCGACGATCTGGGCCACGCCCCCAACATGAGTGACGTGCACGTCACTTCCTGTGATGTGCTGCTGGCGCGCGCGTGTCCAGCGAGAGCTCCCGGAGCCCAGTGAGGCTCCCCCGCTCCGAAGGGTGAGTACAATGGCAACCCTATCTCAGGGGCAGTCCTCGAAAGAGCCCTCTCAGCCCCACCTACCTCGCAGGGGGTCTGTTGTGGGGAGGGGAAGGGAAAAGGATTGTAAACCGCTCTGAGATTCCTTTGGGTAGTGAAGGGCAGGGTATAAATCCAGTCTCCTCTTCTTCTTCATTGTTGCTGAGGATGCAGAGAACTATTGTCCTTTCTGACTCATCTGCGTTGTGTGTGCAGCTGCACAGAATCAAATCCTGAGTCCTGGCTTCCCGAGAGTCTCGTTTTGTGTTTGAGAAGTACACAGGTGCCATTGACAGGAAGTTTGGAAAGGAAAGGGGCCCCCGCGCGTGAGAAAGAGGACCCTGCGGGTGAGAAGAAGTGCCCCTGTGGCCCGAAGACCCAGCCCTGGCACCGCTGCTCCTCTGACCTTATGTACTCAAGGCTGTTTCCTTGGTGTGGCTTCCCTCTCCTCGCTTTCTCAGCACAGTGCTGTTTCTGATGCGGGCTGTCCTTGTCTTTCCACAGCTGGAAGATTGCACTTTGCAGGTCTTGCCATCAGGACACTATTTGGACCTTGAGCTTTCTCTACTGGAGCAGAAGGATGAACTGGAAGGGTTCTATGAGGACATCAGGTAACTTGCCGGATCTTCACAATGGGGATTTGGGTATGAGAACTGCTCTCATGGGGGAAATGGGCCTCTCTGGAATCCTCTGGGAGGAAAGGAGCTTCAGGTTTTCAACCTGATGAGGCTGCCTGCAGACATAGCTTGTCTTACATGAGCAGTTCCAGGAGTATGGCTTATTAACAGACACACTGGTTTGCATTCAGGTCATACTTTTGAAAGGACAGCGGCCAGACTTCCATGCAAGATTACTGCAGTGCGGTTTACTGGGGGCTGCCCTTGGAAACTATCTGGAGGCTTAATTGGTTTAAAACATGGCAGCCAGGGTATTGTCAGGGGCTGGATACAGGGATCACCCCTGTGCTGAAAGATCTGCGTTGGCTGCCCTTTTGTTTCCGGGCACAATCCAAATTGCTGCTCCTTACCATTAAGGCCAGTTAAGATCCCAAGCCCTGAGCAGGGTGGCAACCAGAGACAGGGCTTTTTCAGTGGTGCCACCTTGCCCCGCCCCCTTGAGGCTCGTGTGGTGCCTACTTGGTTACTACCTTTTAAGCGCCTGGCCAAAACACCGCTTTTTCGTCAGGCATTGAGCAAAGGGTTTCTGTCCTTGTAGGCTGTCTGTATGGTATTCTCCTAGCCCAAGGACTGTTTTTTGAATATCATTTTAGGCTGCCCGCTGCTGACTGTTATGTTTATGGTTTGATTTTAATATGGATAATTCTAAATTGCTGTGGTGGAGACCTTGTTGTAGTTTATTCTGTGCACATGCTTGAGCAGGTCTCTGAAGAGGTGGCCTCTTGTTTTCTGAATATTTTGCTATGCAAAGAGTGCAGTTGCAGGCAGTGTCTGCAGCAGAGAGGTGAGCTGTAGGCATTAGCAAAGCTGGTGGGGACGTGTTCCTAGGGTGGCTCTCCAAGGCTTGTGCATGTTCTTGGGAGGCTTCCTGGGCTGAGATTGCATTGCCTGACCTGCTCCTGTTTTGCTTTCCTGTCATTGCAGGAAAGGAAGGCGGCCGATTCTCCTTGTGCGCACACAACTCTCAGTCCGCGTGCATGCCATCTTGGGTGAGTCCCAACTTTTGCTCTTCAGTTGCCTACTCTTGCATTCCTTCTGATTAGTTCCCCAAGGTCCTGTGAGCCAGTCTTGGGCAGTTACACATAAAGTGGACCTTCTGTACCCAGCTTGGTCTAAGCTCTGGCACTTGCAGCGGTTCTGTCTTCCAGTGCTGCTGCTGCTGCTGCATCGTACCTTGCTTCGCCAGACTCTCTTAATCACTCAGCCCTTTCATGTTTTAACCTGGGTCCTAGACTTAGAACTCTGAGCATGAGATTTCTGTGGTGAATGTCAATAAATCAAAAGTAGGTTTGCAGTTTACAAATACACAACTGAACAGCATACTCAAGATTGCATACAGCACAGACATTTTGATGCAATAATTCAGAATAAGAGGTGCCAGTTATCAGATAATGTTAAATAAACAAAATATTGCAAGAGTGCTAATGTTTTAAGCACGTTTTTATTTTAAGTTAAAAAAAACCCTTTGTCTTTGTGTTTGGTGTAGTGGTTAAAGTGTGCGGACTCTAATCTGGGAGGACCGGGTTTGATTCCACGCTCCTCCACTTGCACCTGCTGGATGACCTTGGGCAACCCATAGTTCTGTCAGAGCTGTCCTTGAAAGGGTAGTTTCTGTCAGAGCTCTCTCAGACCCACCTACCTCACAGGGTGACTGTTGTGGGGAGGGGAAGGGAAAGGAATTTGTAAGCCACTCTGAGACACTGAGTGAAGGGTGAGGTATAAATCCAATCCCCTCCTCTTCCTCCTCCTCCTCCTTCTTTTATCTCTGCTACCTGGCATTACATTTTATGACACACATGGCCCAACCCAACAAGGTCTCATTTATGTCAGATCCGGCCCTCATAACAAATGAGTTCGACACCCCTGCCCTGCAACTTGACAGCAAAAAAAAATGGCTGTCCTAATTCGAGTTTTTAAACAGTGACTTTAATGGGCTTTTAAAATGTTGTGTTTGTTTTTTTAATTAATGTTTTGTTTATATTGTAAGCTGTCTTGAGTTCCTCAAGGGAGAAAGATGGCTAATAAATGTTTTAAATAAATAAATAAATAAATAAATAAATAAATAAATAAAACAATCTCTTCCCCCACATGCTAGATTGCAGGGGCGCTACAGAGCTTGTTATATGGTATTTTCCAGGGTTTCTACCCAGTTATTGGTCTGGTCCTGCGCTAGAAGGATACTTTCTCAGCATGCCAGTCTAGATGTTTTCAGGAGGTCCCTCAGTGGTGACAGCTGGTGACCAGGGTACTTTCCAGGGAACCCTTGGTCTGAGGGAGTTTTCTAGCAGGGAAAGACAATTTCCCTCCTTCCTTCCATAACAGTTGGGCCCTACCAGCATTTCTGTTGGCACAAGAGGGATTCCCCTCCTCACTGTACAGCTGTGTCACTCATTGGGTTTCACAATGCCCAGCATAGACTTTTGGGGAGGGGGGGCAGGATCAGAAGTCCCTCCATTCTTCCTTGCACCAACAAAAAAGCTGATAAGATCCAAGCCCGACTTCACAGCAAAACACGTGAATGGCTGTTACTTTATTTTTGGCCCTTTTGAGATCTCAGAGCAGTTCCCATCCATATAACACAATATGCCCTTCCACTCACTCCCCCATCTGTGCAGTTTTCTCTAGCAAGGAAGGACCAGTGAAGGTGCCTGCACACATCTCCTCCTCTGCAGCCAAGCTAGGATGATCTTTCCCTCTGCTGCGGTGATCTTCCTGGGAGGGGTGGGTGGGTTCAACTTTCCAATGGCGCTTGATCCTCTGGCTAGTAGCTGAGGCCCAAATATTCTCCTGTTCGTTTCTGTAGGCCCAGGGCAGTTGGTCATTGTGCTGTATTGTCCCATTCTCTGCTGCAGTAATGCCTCCTTGGCCAGTGGTCCCAACCTCCAGAATTGCTGCTTTAAGGTTTGGCTTTTTGGCATCCAAATCCCCTTTTCTTGTCCTAAGGACTGGAAATGCCTTCTTAAAATGAAATGATCAATTCTGGCACCCATTACTGAGTTCGGCGTTTCTGCAGCACGAACCTGGACTGGCCGGAGCTGCACAGCCCTGTATATAATGGACAGGTCTGGGAACTGGATTGGGGGGGTAACATAAAGGCAAGACTGGAAGAGCACCTCGTTGGACGGTGACAGAGGCAAGGAAGCCTTTCCAGGGGATGCAGTTCATCACCACCTGTTTGCAGCCCATTTTCTGCACGGTCCAAGCTCCTCCTCCTTGCCCGTCGGCTGCCTGTGTGCAAGTCCCACAGAAATGACGATGAAGGAGCATTCGTGGTCTCGGTCTGACATTTTAATTCCTTCCGGAAACAGAATAGATTTCAGAGCCTGAGCACAGATCTCGGAACAGTCTTCCTGTGCAGCCCCGCCATGCCTTTGCCCAGCCAAAGGGATGACCAGCAGCCTCTCCCAAGAGGGGGTCTGGCAGCTTGGAATCTCGGGGTTTCCTCTTCCTCCCCCCATTGCAATTGTTCTGCACATTTCTCAGCATCTCGCATCAGCTGCCGGTGGCCCCAGCCCCTGGCTGTTGTTTCTCTGAGTCAGCATTTGCTCTCGCCAGCCTCCTTTGCCTGCTTCCAGTCTTGTCTGCGCGGATCAATGTCGCAAGTGTTTCTCCAGGCTATGTGGGTGGCTTCTGGGGCCCTGCAGCTGTGCTGACGGTTGACTCCTTACATTGCGCTGGCTGAGAGAGTGTGCGTGTATGTGGGGGGGGGGTAGCAGCGCCCCGCAGGGCACAGCTCCGAGGGCAGCTCCAGACACTGGTGAAACTCTTGTCTGGGAGGCTGGGGTGTGTGCACATGCAGGTTCTGGCTGGAGGAAGCACACAGCCAAGACTCATCGTGGACGGCCCAAGACTTCTTGCATTTCTTGGGTGGGGTGAGGAGGAGGCAGGCAGTAGCAGTTCTATGAAGTATTCCAGCAGGGCCTAAATGGTGGGGATTAACTAAGAGATCGCACCTGGCCAGCAGAGGACACCCGGAGCCTGTTTATTGTGGAGAGGGCTGTACCACTCCCCCCTCCCAGGGCCAGGGGGCTAGCAGGAGACCTAGGGCAGGGATCCCCAACCTTTTAAAGCCTGTAGGTACCTTTGGGATTTTGAGAGAGGGTGGTGAGTGCAGGGCAGGGGTGGCCAAACTTGCTCAACATAAGAGCCACATAGAAGAAACATCAGATGCTTGAGAGCCGCAAGACATGAACAGATATTACAAACACATTTTTATTTAAAAATATGCAAATTTGCTTTTTATTAACATTAAACGAGACTGCCAAAAATAAAAGCAAAAGGGGTAAAAACAGATATTGATAATGATATTTATTTGTCCAATGGTATTGATTTGTCAGAGAAAGAGAGAGAGACAAAGAAAGCAAATGGAAGGAAGGAAGGAAGGAAGGAAGGAAGGGAGGAAGGAAGGAAGGAAGGAAGGAAGGGAGGGCATGGCTCCCCTTCGCTTCCCCGGCCACCTGCCAGGAGCCGCACAACATGTGGTTCCCGAGTCACAGTTTGGCCACCTCTGATGTAGGGTTATCAAACTTCAGGTGAGGCCTGGAATTACAACTGTTCTCCAGGTGACAGATCAGTTTCCCTGGAGAAAATGGCAGTTTTGGAGGGCAGGCACGATGGCCTCACATCCCTGCCGATCTACCTCACTTCCACAAACACCGCTCGCCCCGGGCCCCACCTCAGAATCTCCAGGGATTTCCCAAGCCGGAGCATCGCCCCAAAATGGCAGCTGCAGGAGATAATAATAATAATAATAATAATAATAATAATAATAATAATAATTTCAATTTATTAATCGCTTTCCCCAGTGGGCTCAACGCGATGTACCGTTACACATTTTAGACTTGGGACTAACAATGTTCATAGGGGATAGGGAAGACAACATATATTCATTGAATTGCACACGCTGTCACTGCACGGTGTAAACGTCTTCTGGCTTGGCTCAGTCATTTTCCGAACGGCTGCTTGTCGACCAGGCTTCAGGACCCGTATGTCAAATCGACACACTGCCACTGCCTGGCCGGAAACATCCACTGCAGGGATTTTTGTAGCCGAGAAGTTCTTCCGCCTTTTTCCGAACCTCGACCAGGAAGTCCCGACCGTCAGCTAACACCCTCCCACAAGGGAGATTGGTGTGCCCACCCTCTCTAAGGAGTGGTTCCCATTTTATCTACTTGCTGAAGCTTTCGAATCGCTGGGTGGACGACGAGCTGGGGACAACAGGCTGGCTGCTCACACCAGCACGGGGCTCGAACTAACACAGTTCGGATGTTAAGGCAGTGGGATATACCCACTGTGCCACTGCTCCCCTGAAATATCACCCTCCTCACATTGCAAAAGAATCGCAGAAGGGGAATAAAAAGAAATTAAGGGAAAGTCCAAGATGAGAGGGAGAAAGAGAAGGGTTGATAAAAGGAAACTAAGTCATTGTGGGAGGAGGGGGAGAAAGGGAAGAGGAACAAAAAGGAGAGCCTGAAGGGGGAGTGGAACCTCACGGTGGCTCAGGAAAGCTTACCAGTCCTCCTGATCGACTGGTGGGCGTGGCTGCCATTACAGCTGTGGAAAATCCTCTCCTTGGAATGAGGGCAGCCAATAACAAGTCCTGCCTTATGATGGCCCTCCCATTTTCTGAAAAGCTGAAGGGCTCCAGGGAAAGTACTGGTGGGTGCCAAGTTGGGGAACCCTGATCTAGAAGATACATTAAGACTGGGATCAGAAGGCTGTCAAGCAACTTCCTGCCCCCTCATTCATGTGAAGACGTGGCCAAACAAGCTGTAGTTTTTCCTGACTGGCAGCTGTCCACCTAAGCCGTCTGTGCTCCCTTGTGACATGAGGGATTTTCTTTTTGTGAAGTAAACGCATGCCTATATGTGCCTTTGAGACATTTTGCTTGAGGGGGCCACCAGTAAGCAATGTAGCATGCAATATTATGGGTAATGCAGATAAGAAAAGAGAAAACAAGTGTTTTTGGTTATACCAATACAAACTGTGCCTCCACCTATTTCCCTTCCACTTTTGTCGAGGCTGGGCATGTGAGCATCAATGTGGCAAATGAGGTTCAACATGTGCAAGTGCAAAGTAATGCGTATCAAAGGCAAAAATCCCAACTATAAATATACATTGATGGGGTCTGAACTGGCATTAACTGACCTGGAGAGGGATCTTGTAGTTGTGATAGATAACCCAATGAAGATGTCAACTCAGAGTGCGACTCCAATAAAGAAGGCCAATGCTGTGCTGGGGATTATTAGGAAGGGGACTGAATACAAATCAGCCAGTATCATAATGCCCCTGTATAAATCTATGGTGTGGCCTCATTTGGAATACTGTGTACAGTTCTAGTGGTCACTGCTCCACAAAAAATATACGGCATTGGAAAAGGTGCAGAAAAGGGCAAGTAAAATGATTAAGGGGATGGAACACTTTCCCTATGAAGAAAGGATAAAGAGGTTAGGGCTCTTCAGCTTGGAGAAAGGAGAGGCTTGGATAAACATATGGAGCAGAGGTCTATCAGTGACTATTAGCCACAATGTATAGTTGGAACACTATGTCTGGGGCAGTGATGCTCTGTGTTAAGTCCGCACTTAACAAAGTAGTCAGAGAGTGATTTCAGCAAAACTCAGGTTTATTCAGCTCGACAATCAACTTCTCCAACACGGTACAACTCCTCATAGCCCGAACAGCTTGTCCATTTCAGCTGCTCGGTATTTAAACATTCCGGGCTAATGTAGCCACACCTACTATACAAGTTCCAACCTATCAGGTTGTTCGCATAATAGCCCAATCACAAACGTTCCCACCACAGACAGTTCAAATATGATTGGACACAATACTTTTCGGCGCGAATCCTAGCCGACGTCTGAAGCTTAGCATAGCTTCTCTATGGGACGATTCACACTTTGTCCCCATGCATTCAGGGCAGCATCTGAATACATTACAAATCCCTCCCCCCTAAGCAAAAACACTATGAACAGTCATAATTACTCAGGTAGGAAGGTGCACGTCGATTTCTCTGAGATCTACGAGGTGGTACAATCTCAGGGCACGGTTCCGTCAGTGGCACTCCATCGGACTCTGTAACCGCAGAGTCAGGAACATTCCCTTCTGCTTCAGTGGGTCTAAGAGTAGGGGTCTGCCCTGCCTCTTGCCCAGTACTGTGGCCCTCAGGCTCTGCAGTACTCGCCTCCTCTAGAGGCCGTGGGAATTCCTCGGGGTCTGGGGACTCAGTTGGCAGCGCGTTGGGACGGTCAGTTGCCCACCGTTGCCTCAACTGGTCTATGTGCCTACGCCACTTGCGACCATCAGCAAGTCGTACCACATACATTCTGGACCAAATAATCTCAACAATAGTGGCTGGGAGCCACAAGTGACCACTGGCATAATTACGAGCATACACTTGCTCACCTTTTTCGTATGTCCGGACCTTCGGACTTTCGGTCTGCTGTGTGGGCTTTAAATCATTGAGATCCGGATGCAACAACAATAGTGGCTGGGAGCCACAAGTGACCACTGGCATAATTTCGAGCATACACTTGCTCACCTTTTTCGTATGTCCGGACCTTCGGACTTTCGGTCTGCTGACTTTCGTAGTCCTGACCATTCTTTCCGCCTGGCCGTTTGAGGCCGGGTGGAACGGGGCTGCTGTCATATGCCTGATGCCGTTATCAGACATAAACCTTTGGAACTCCTCTGAGGTAAACTGAGTTCCGTTGTCACTCACTAATACGTCCGGCAGCCCGTGTGTTGCAAATAG